>NC_088242.1:9305714-9540714 GCF_036934945.1 Oncorhynchus masou masou
GATCTCTCATCTCTCTCTCTCTCTTCCCATTGCTTTCTCACTCTCTCCTCCCATCGCTCTCTCACTCTCTCCTCCCATTGCTCTCTCACTCTCTCCTCCCATTGCTCTCTCACTCTCTCCTCCCATCGCTCTCTCACTCTCTCCTCCCATTGCTCTCTCACTCTCTCCTCCCATCGCTCTCACTCTCTCCTCCCATCGCTCTCTCACTCTCTCCTCCCATTGCTCTCTCACTCTCTCCTCCAATCGCTCTCTCACTCTCTCCTCCCATCGCTCTCTCACTCTCTCCTCCCATTGCTCTTTCACTCTCTCCTCCCATCGCTCTCTCACTATCTCCTCCCATTGCTCTCTCACTCTCTCCTCCCATCGCTCTCACTCTCTCCTCCCATCGCTCTCTCTCACTCTCCTCCCATCGCTCTCTCACTCTCTCCTCCCATCGCTCTCTCTCTCTCTCTTCTCCCATTGCTCTCTCACTCTCTCCTCCCATCGCTCTCTCTCTCTCTCTCCTCCCATTGCTCTCTCACTCTCTCCTCCCATCGCTCTCTCACTCTTTCCTCCCATCGCTCTCTCACTCTCTCCTCCCATTGCTCTTTCACTCTCTCCTCCCATTGCTCTCTCACTCTCTCCTCCCATCGCTCTCTCACTCTCTCCTCCCATTGCTCTCTCTCTCTCTCCTCCCATTGCTCTCTCACTCTCTCCTCCCATTGCTCTCTCACACTCTCCTCCCATTGCTCTTTCACTCTCTCCTCCCATCGCTCTCTCACTATCTCCTCCCATTGCTCTCTCACTCTCTCCTCCCATCGCTCTCTCACTATCTCCTCCCATTGCTCTCTCACTCTCTCCTCCCATCGCTCTCACTCTCTCCTCCCATCGCTCTCTCACTCTCCTCCCATCGCTCTCTCACTCTCTCCTCCCATCGCTCAGTTCAGTTTGGTTCAGTTCACACAAGAGGATTTATGTATTTGAAGTCAGCTCTGTGAGGAGAGATGTTCAGGGAATGACTGTCACAGAGAACCATATCAAATTCATATAGTCACTTTCACAGGTTTTCTCAAAGGGAATACAATATATAAGGTAAAATAAAGGTGAGACGATAAAGGGAAAAGTTTTGTGCCTTTATTCTGTCCTTGACAAAGTGATGGAAACCTTCCAGTAAACTGGAGTGTTTTCAGTGAGGAGTCTTCAAGGATGTCAGGGCATACTGTACTGTCTATGCTGGCTCTTCAGTGCCCTGGACCACTGCTGGGCCTATCCCCATCCCCAATCCCCAATGTCCTGGACCACTACTGGGCCTATCCCCATCCCCAATCCCCAATGTCCTGGACCACTACTGGGCCTATCCCCATCCCCCATCCCCAATGTCCTGGACCACTACTGGGCCTATCCCCATCCCCAATGTCCTGGACCACTACTGGGCCTATCCCCATCCCCCATCCCCAATGCCCTGGACCACTGCTGGGCCTATCCCCATCCCCAATGCCCTGGACCACTGCTGGGCCTATCCCCATCCCCAATGCCCTGGACCACTACTGGGCCTATCCCCATCCCCCATCCCCAATGTCCTGGACCACTACTGGGCCTATCCCCATCCCCCATCCCCAATGTCCTGGACCACTGCTGGGCCTATCCCCATCCCCCATCCCCAATGCCCTGGACCACTACTGGGCCTATCCCCATCCCCATCCCCAATGCCCTGGACCACTACTGGGCCTATCCCCATCCCCATCCCCAATGCCCTGGACCACTGCTGGGCCTATCCCCATCCCCAATGCCCTGGACCACTACTGGGCCTATCCCCATCCCCAATGCCCTGGACCACTGCTGGGCCTATCCCCATCCCCAATGCCCTGGACCACTACTGGGCCTATCCCCATCCCCATCCCCAATGTCCTGGACCACTACTGGGCCTATCCCCATCCCCTATCCCCAATGTCCTGGACCACTACTGGGCCTATCCCCATCCCCTATCCCCAATGCCCTGGACCACTGCTGGGCCTATCCCCATCCCCAATGTCCTGGACCACTACTGGGCCTATCCCCATCCCCAATGCCCTGGACCACTACTGGGCCTATCCCCATCCCCAATGCCCTGGACCACTACTGGGCCTATCCCCATCCCCAATGTCCTGGACCACTACTGGGCCTATCCCCATCCCCTATCCCCAATGTCCTGGACCACTACTGGGCCTATCCCCATCCCCTATCCCCATCCCCTATCCCCAATGTCCTGGACCACTACTGGGCCTATCCCCATCCCCTATCCCCAATGCCCTGGACCACTACTGGGCCTATCCCCATCCCCCATCCCCAATGCCCTGGACCACTACTGGGCCTATCCCCATCCCCCATCCCCAATGCCCTGGACCACTACTGGGCCTATTCCCATCCCCCATCCCCAATGCCCTGGACCACTACTGGGCCTATCCCCATCCCCAATGCCCCGGACCACTGCTGGGCATATCCCCATCCCCCATCCCCAATGCCCTGGACCACTACTGGGCCTATCCCCATCCCCAATGCCCTGGACCACTACTGGGCATATCCCCATCCCCAATGCCCTGGACCACTACTGAGCCTATCCCCGCCAAATACAACAGGGGTAGACTTTACTGTAAAATGCTTAGTTACGAGCCCCTAACCCACAATGCAGATTTAAAAAGTAAGAACAATTCTCAAAAAAGGAAAAAAAAGATGGACTAAATACAAGGAGTACAGATACTGAGTCAATTTGCTGGGGTATGAGGTAGTAATGAGACTATATACAAGGAGTACAGGTACTGAGTCAATGTGCTGGGGTATGAGGTAGTAATGAGACTAAATACAAGGAGTACAGGTACTGAGTCAATGTGCTGGGGTATGAGGTAGTAATGAGACTATATACAAGGAGTACAGGTACTGAGTCAATGTGCTGGGGTATGAGGTAGTAATGAGACTAAATACAAGGAGTACAGGTACTGAGTCAATGTGCTGGGGTATGAGGTAGTAATGAGACTATATACAAGGAGTACAGGTACTGAGTCAATGTGCTGGGGTATGAGGTAGTAATGAGACTATATACAAGGAGTACAGGTACTGAGTCAATGTGCAGGGGTATGAGGTAGTAATGAGACTATATACAAGGAGTACAGGTACTGAGTCAATGTGCTGGGGTATGAGGTAGTAATGAGACTAAATACAAGGAGTACAGGTACTGAGTCAATGTGCTGGGGTATGAGGTAGTAATGAGACTATATACAAGGAGTACAGGTACTGAGTCAATGTGCTGGGGTATGAGGTAGTAATGAGACTATATACAAGGAGTACAGGTACTGAGTCAATGTGCAGGGGTATGAGGTAGTAATGAGACTATATACAAGGAGTACAGGTACTGAGTCAATGTGCTGGGGTATGAGGTAGTAATGAGACTATATACAAGGAGTAAATCAAATGTATTTATATAGCCCTTCGTACGTCAGCTGATATCTCAAAGTGCTGTACAGAAACCCAGCATAAAACCCCAAATTGCAAGCAATGCAGGTGTTGAAGCACATTGGCTAGAAAAATCTCCCTAGAAAGGCCAAAACCTAGGAAGAAACCTAGAGAGGAACCAGGCAATCAGTGTGTGGGTAGAGAGGGGTGGCCAGTCCTCATCTGGCTGTGCAATCAGCGTGTGTGGAGATTATAGAGTCCAGTGAGTGTGTGGGTAGAGTCCAACAGAACATGGCCAAGATGTTCAAATGTTCATAAATGACCAGCATGGTCAAATAATAGGTCTGGGACAGTGAGCAGTCCGTGTGTGGGTAGAGAACAGGTCAGGATTCCATTGCCTGAGTGTGGGTAGAGTCAGGCAGTGTGTGGGAACAGTTGAAACTAGGAGCAGCAGCACGGTCCAGGTGGGTAGAGTCCTGTGGGTAGAGTCCACTGAGTGTGTGGGGAGTCAGTGAGTGTGTGGGTAGAGTCATGCCAGGTAGAGTCCTGGGTAGAGTCCAGTGGGTGTGTGGATAGAGTCCAGTGAGTGTGTAGGAGTCCAATCAGTGTGTGGGTAGAGTCCAGAGTCCAATCAGTGTCTGGGTAGAGTCCAGTGGGTGTGTGGATAGAGTCCAATCAGCGTGTGGGTAGAGTCCAGTAAGTATGGGTAGAGTCCAGTGGGTGTGTGGGTAGGTCCAGTGAGTGTGTGGGTAGAGTCCAGTGAGTGTGTGGGTAGAGTCCTCTCAGTGTGTGGGTAGAGTCCAGATGAAGACTGTGTGGGTAGAGTCCAGTGAGTGTGTGGGTAGAGATAGATAATAAACAGTGTGTGTCAGTGGGTGTGTGGATAGAGTCCAGTGAGTGTGTGGGTAGAGTCCAGTGTGTGGGTAGTGAGTGTGTGGGTAGAGTCCAATCAGTGTCTGGGTAGAGTCCCAATCAGCGTGTGGGTAGAGTGTGTGGGTAGAGTCCAGTGGTGTGTGGGTAGACAGTGAGTGTGTGGGTAGAGTCCAGTGAGTGTGTGGGTAGAGTCCAGTGGGTGTGTGGGTAGAGTCCAATCAGTGTGGGTAGAGTCCAGACTGTGTGGGTAGAGTCCAGACTGTGTGGGTAGAGTCCAGTGAGTGTGTGGGTAGAGTCCAGTAGTGTGTGGGTAGAGTCCAGTCAGTGTGTGGGTAGAGTCCAGTGAGTGTGTGGGTAGAGTCCAATCAGTGTGTGATAGGATAGAGTCCAGTGAGTGTGTGGGTAGAGTCCAATCAGTGTGGGTAGAGTCCAGTGGTGTGTGGATAGAGTCCAATCAGTCGTCTGGGTCCAGTGGGTGTGTGGGTAGAGTCCAGTGAGTGTGTGGGTAGAGTCCAGTGAGTGTGTGGGTAGAGTCCAGTGGAGTGTGTGGGTAGAGTCCAGAGTGTGTGGGTAGAGTCCTGTGTGGGTAGAGTCCAGTGAGTGTGTGGGTAGAGTCCAGTGGGTGTGTGGGTAGAGTCCAATCAGTGTGTGGTAGAGTGTGGGTAGAGTCCAATGAGTGTGTGGGTAGAGTCCAGTGGGTAGAGTGTGGGTAGAGTCCCAGTGTCTGGGTAGAGTCCAGTGGGTGTGTGGTGGGTAGAGTCCAGTAGTGTGTGGGTAGAGTCCAGTGGGTGTGTGGGTAGAGTCCAGTGAGTGTGTGGGTAGAGTCCAGTGAGTGTGTGGGTAGAGTAGAGTCCAGTGAGTGTGTGGGTAGAGTCCAGTGGGTAGAGTGTGTGGGTAGAGTCCAGTGAGTGTGTGGGTAGAGTCCAGTCCAGTGAGTGTGGGTAGAGTCCAGTGGTGTGTGGGGAGTCCAGATCAGTGTCCAAGTGTGGGTAGAGTCCAGTGGGTGTGTGGATAGAGTCCAGTGAGTGTGTGGGTAGAGTGTGTG
Organism: Oncorhynchus masou masou; assembly: GCF_036934945.1. NCBI lineage: Eukaryota > Metazoa > Chordata > Actinopteri > Salmoniformes > Salmonidae > Oncorhynchus > Oncorhynchus masou. The sequence goes on from NC_088242.1 coordinate 9,311,038, forward strand.
GGTAGAGTCCAGTGAGTGTGTGGGTAGAGTCCAATCAGTGTGTGGGTAGAGTCCAGTGGGTGTGTGGGTAGAGTCCAATCAGTGTGTGGGTAGAGTCCAGTGTGTGGGTAGAGTCCAGTGGGTGTGTGGGTAGAGTCCAGTGGTGTGGGTAGAGTCCAGTGAGTGTGTGTGGGTAGTGTGTGGGTAGAGTCCAATCAGTGTGTGGGTAGAGTCCAGTGGGTGTGGGTAGAGTCCAGACTGTGTGGGTAGAGTCCAGTGAGTGTGTGGGTAGAGTCCAGTGGGTGTGTGGGAGTCCAACTGTGTGGGTAGAGTCCAGTGTGTGGGTAGAGTCCAGTGGTGTGTGGGTAGAGTCCAGTGAGTGTGTGGGTAGAGTCCAGTGAGTGTGTGGGTAGAGTCCAGTGGGTGTGTGGGTAGAGTGTGTGGGTAGAGTCCAGTAAAGTGTGTGGGTAGAGTCCAGTGTGGGTAGAGTCCAGTGAGTGTGTGGGTAGTGAGTGTGTGGGTAGAGTCCAGTGAGTGTGTGGGTGTCCAGTGGGTGTGTGGGTAGAGTCCAGTCCAGTGTGTGGGTAGAGTCCAGTGGGTGTGTGGGTAGAGTCCAGTGAGTGTGTGGGTAGAGTCCAGTGAGTGTGTGGGTAGAGTCCAGTGGGTAGAGTGTGTGGATAGAGTCCAGACATTGTAAGTGTGTGTGGGTAGAGTCCAGAGTGTGTGGGTAGAGTCCAGTGAGTGTGTGGGTAGAGTCCAGTGAGTGTGTGGGTAGAGTCCAGAGTGTGTGGGTAGAGTCCAGTGAGTGTGTGGGTAGAGTCCAGTGAGTGTGTGGGTAGAGTCCCAGAGTCCAGTGAGTGTGTGGGTAGAGTCCAGTGGGTGTGTGGGTAGAGTCCAGTGAGTGTGTGGGTAGAGTGAGTGTGTGGGTAGAGTCCAGACTGTGTGGGTAGAGTCCAGTAGAGTCCAGTGTGTGGGTAGAGTCCAGTGGGTGTGTGGGTAGAGTCCAGTGTGTGGGTAGAGTCCAGTGGGTGTGTGGGTAGAGTCCAGTGAGTGTGTGGGTAGAGTCCAGTAGAGTCCAGTGTGGGTGGATAGAGTCCAGTGGGTGTGTGGGTAGAGTCCAGTGTGTGGGTAGAGTCCAGTGTGTGGGTAGAGTCCAGTGAGTGTGGGTAGAGTCCAGTGGGTGTGTGGGTAGAGTCCAGTGAGTGTGTGGGTAGAGTCCACTGTGTGGGTAGAGTCCAGTGTCTGGGTAGAGTCCAGTGAGTGTCTGGGTAGAGTCCAGTGTCTGGGTAGAGTCCAGTGGGTGTGTGTGGATAGAGTCCATGAGTGTGTGGGTAGAGGTGGGTAGAGTCCAGTGTGGGTAGAGTCCAGTGAGTGTGGGTAGAGTCCAGTGAGTGTGTGGGTAGAGTCCAGCAGACTGTGTGGGTAGAGTGTCTGGGTAGAGTCCAGTGTGTGTGGGTAGAGCAAGTGTCTGGGTAGAGTCCAGTGAGTGTGTGGGTGTCTGGGTAGAGTCCAGTCCAAGTGTCTGGGTAGAGTCCAGCAAGTGTCTGGGTAGAGTCCAGTGAGTGTGTGGGTAGAGTCCAGTGAGTGTGCATAGAGTCCGCCAGTGAGTGTGTGGGTAGAGTCCGTCAGTGTAGAAAAAAATGGTGTCCAAGAGCAATTAGTCAGGATATCCATTTGATTAACTGTTCAGCACTTATAGTGGCTTGGGGAGTCCAGTGGGTGTGTGGAAGTCCTGTTCAGGAGCCTTTTGATCCCAGACTTGGTGCTCCGGTACCACTTGCCGTGCGGTAGCAGAGAGGACCATCTATGACTGGGTAGGTGCTCCGGTAGACCACGTGTGTGGGTAGAGTCCATCTAGTGACTTGGTGTCCAGTGAGTGTGTGGGTAGAGTCCAGAGAGGTCCATCTATGACTTGGTGCTCCGGTACCACTGTGTGGGTAGAGTCCAGTTAGTGTGTGGGTAGAGTCCAGAGAGGACCATCCAGTGACTTGGTGCTCCGGTACCACTTGCCGTGCGGTAGCAGAGAGGACCATCTATGACTTGGTGCTCCGGTACCACTTGCCGTGCGGTAGCAGAGAGGACCATCTATGACTTGGTGCTCCGGTACCACTTGCCGTGCGGTAGCAGAGAGGACCATCTATGACTTGGTGCTCCGGTAGTCACAGTTGCCGTGCTGTGTGGGGTAGCAGAGAGGACCATCTATGACTTGGTGCTCCGGTACCACTTGCCGTGCGGTAGCAGAGAGGACCATCTATGACTTGGTGCTCCGGTACCACTTGCCGTGCGGTAGCAGAGAGGACCATCTATGACTTGGGTGGCTGGAATCTTTGACAATTTTTTCTGACACTGCCTGGTTTAGAGGTCCTGGATGGCAGGGAGATCGGCCCAATAATATATGGGCCGTACAGAGAGGACCAATACTTGGTGCCCTCTTTAGTGCTTTATAGTCAGATGCCAAGCAGTTTGCATACCAAGCAGTTAGCATACCAAGCAGTTAGCATACCAAGCAGTGATGCATCCAGTCAAGATGCTCTCAACAATGGTGCAGCTGTATACATGCTTTAGGATCTGAGGGCCGCATGCCAAACATATTCAGCCTTCAAAGGGAGAGGATGCGTTATCGTGACCTCATCAAGACTGTGTTGATGTGTTTGGACCATGATAGGTCATTAGTGATGTGGACACCAAGGAACTTGAAGATCTCGATCCGCTCCACTACAGGCCCGTTGATGGGAATGGGTGAACAGGGAGTACAGAATGGGACTAAGCATGCTCCCTTGAGGGGCCACCGTGTTGAGTGTCAGCGTGTTGCCTACCCTCACCACCTAGAAATCCAGGATCCAGTTGCAGAGAGAGGTGTTTTAATCCCAGGGTCCTTAGTTTAGTGATGAGCTTGGAGGGCACTATGATGTTGAACGCTGAGCTGTTGTCAATCAATAGCATTTTCATGTGTAGTTTGTGTTCCTTTTGTCCAGGTGGGAAAGGACACTGTGGAGTGCAATAGAGATTGTGTCATCTGTGTATCTGTTGGGGCGGTATGCGTATTGGAGTGGCTCCCGGGTGTCCGGGATGATGGTGTTGATGTGAGCCATGACCAGCCTTTCAAAACATTTCATGGCTACAGATGGGAGTGCTACGGGGTGATAGTCATTTAGACAGGTTACCTTGGCGTTCCTGGGCGCAGTGACTATGGTGGTCTCCTTGAAACATGTTGGTATTACAGACTGGGTCGGAGAGAGGTTGAAACAGTCAGTGAAGACACTTGGCAGGTGGTCAGCACATGCTCTGAGTATACGTCCTGGTAATCCATCTGGCCCTGCAGCTTTGTGAATGTTGACCTATTTTAAGGTCTTTCTCACATTGGTTACGGTTAGAGTAATCACACAGAACAGCTGGTGCTCCATTGCATGGTTCAGTGTTGCTTGCCTTGAAGCAAGCATAGAAGGTATTTAGCTCATCTGGTAGGCTCGCGTCACCGGGAAGCTCACGGCTTAGTTTCCCTTTAATCCGTGATAGTTTGCAAGCCCTGCCAAATCCGACGAGCGACAGAGCTGGTGTAGTAGGGTTCAATCTTGACTCTTTGCCTATTTGATGGTTCGTCGGAGGGCATAGAGCGATTTCTTATAAGCGTCCGGATTAGTGTCCCGCTCCTTGAAAGCGACAGCTCTAGCCTTTAACTCAGTGCGGATGTTGCCTATAGTCCATGGCTTCTGGTTTGGATATGTACGTACGGTCACTGTGGGGACGATGTCGTCAATGCACTTATTGATGCCGGTGACTGATGTGGTATACTCCTCAATGCCATCAGATGAATCCCGGGAACATTTTCCAGTCTCTGCTAGCAAAACAGTCCTGGAACTTAGCATCCGCTTCATCTTACCACTTCTGAACTGAGTGCTTCACTGGTACTTGTTTGAGTCCAGCCTGTTTTTTTGCTTGTGAGCAGGAATCAGGAGGATAGTGTTGTGGTCAGATTTGCCAAATGGAAGGCGAGGGAGAACTTTGTATACGTCTCTGTGCGTGGAGTAAAGGCGGTCTAGAGGTTTTCCGCTTCTAGTTGCACAGGTGACATGCTGGTAGAGATGAGGTAAAAACTAATCTCAGTTTTCCTGCATTAAAATCACCGGCCACTAGGATCATTTTCTTGTTTTCTTATGGCCCTATACAGCTCAATGACTGCGGTCTTAGTGCCAGCACCGGTTCGTGGTGGCAAGTAGACAACTACAAAAAATATAGATAAACTCTTTCGGTAAATAGTATGGTCTACAGCTTATCAAGATGTATTCTAACTTATTAGAGCTCACGCACCAGCTATTTTTAACGAAGAGACACAAACCCCCTTGAGATTCCCCAACGCTGACGTTCTGTCCTGATGATGTATTGAAAAAACAGCTAGATGTATATACTCAGAGAAACATAGGATATTACAGTTGTTCAGATCAGGTCGGTAGGATAGTCTCGGACAGAGCTCGTTCAGTTTATTCTCCAGTAATTTCAGGTTAGACAATAGAACGGATATAGACGGTTTAATCCATTTTCCGACTTAGTCTCGTCAGGTGTCCCGCACGATGGCTTCTATAACTCCACCTCACACACACGCACACGCACACACACGCGCGCGCACACACACACACACGCATGCACGCACGCACACGCGCACGCGCACACGCACACGCACGCACGCACGCACGCACGCACACACACACACACACACACACACACACACACACACACACACACACACACACACACACACACACACACACACACACACACACACACACACACACACACACACACACACACAAACAAACATCTGCCTGTAGTGTAATCACCCTGGCCCAGCTAGCCTACACAAGTGGTCCTTGGTATGCCAAGCATGCGAGAGCCAAACCCACGTTCTCTATCCCTCTTTCTCTCCCAGTCTTTCTCTCCCAGTCTTTCCTTATCTATCCGTAACAATAGCCCTGCTTGTCTGTTGACGTGTAAGATATGGGGCTGATGCATTCAGATACATTTATGACATCGGATGGTCGAGCGGAAATAATGACTTGTACCACACAGTTGGGTGTGGGTCAGGTCGTAGGTCAGTCTGCTGCTTGACCAGCCATTCCAATATACTGTTCCTCAAAGCCTGGGCTCATACACATAAAGCTTCTCAGAGTAGGAGTTTTGATCTAGGATCAGTTCTGTCTTTTAGATCATAATGAATATTATTATATGGACCTGATCCTAGATCAACACTCCTACTCTGAGACCCAGCACTTCAGTGGAGGGGGAGACATGAGAGAAATCTTGTCCCCAAGGTGCTTAACTCATAATGTTGAAATAAGATTGTGGACCATCACGGAAGAGTAGTGGAACAAGTTGTGGTACTGTAGGTCTATGTAGTTGTTTTCTGTATAGCTGTGTGGTGTTTCTGTAGTGATTAGGAGGCCTATAGGGACACACAGGGCTGGTTAAGGGCGGGGGGCTTAGGCAGTTAGGGGGCTGAAGTCAGAACCTCAATCCGCTCTGACCACTCCCTATGACCTCACCACAAGACCATGTGGCTGCTGTCGGATGATCCATAGATATACCATCTTTCTTTCTTTCTCTCTTACTTTCTTTCTTTCTTTGTCTTTCTTTCTTTCTTTCTCTCTCTCTCTCTCTCTCTCTCTCTCTCTCTCTCTCTCTCTCTCTCTCTCTCTCTCTGTCTCTCTGTCTCTCTGTCTCTCTCTCACCCTCTCTCTCTCTCACCCTCTGTTTGTGTGTGTAATGACTCTGTTGTTACGGTAATAATTGTGTATGCTGTGTTTCTGGGAGGTTTCCAGTCAACAGCCCCCCTCACCAAAGTTGAGTACTGTAGCTGTGCTGGGAGTAGAGGGGGGAGGCAGAGGGGGAGTTGAGGGTGGAGGTAGAGGGGGAGGTAGAAGGGGAGGCAGAGGGGGAAGTGGAGGGGGAGGCAGAGGGGGAAGTGGAGTGGGGAGGTAGAAGGGGGAGGCAGAGGGGGAAGTGGAGGGGGAGGTAGAAGGGGGAGGCAGAGGGGGAAGTGGAGGGGGAGGCAGAGGGGGAAGTGGAGGGGGAGGTAGAAGGGGGAGGCAGAGGGGGAAGTGGAGGGGGAGGTAGAAGCGGGGGAGGCAGAGGGGGAAGTGGAGGGGGAGGCGGAGGGGGAGGCAGAGGGGGAGGCGGAGGGGGAGGCAGAGGGGGAGGTGGAGGGGGGAGGTCGAAGGGTGAGGCAGAGCGGGAGGTGGAGGGGGGAGGTGGAGTGGGAAGGTGGGAGACAGAATGGGGGAAGGTGGGCTTGTATTATTGCCAAACCAATACATTTAGACCTTGGCTGGGTCCAGAGTCAAAAATGGTCCCCGATAATATCCACCCTGATACAGCTGTGCTATACTGTCACACATACACTCAGGGTACACTGGTGAGAACACACAGACACACACACATATGTACACACACGCACGCAGACACACACACACACACACACACACATGCACAACACACACACACACTAACGTGTGCTTGGTCAAACACATTCAACTAAAACCTCCATGCCCCCATTGAGTTCCACAACTCCAGTATGTCAGTATTCCATTCTGGCTGTGTAGGATTTTCCAAGGACAGCACTACACTATCCCATCTCAGCATTCCATTCCAAGGACAGCACTACACTATCCCATGTCAGCATTCCATTCCAAGGACAGCACTACACTATCCCATGTCAGTATTCCATTCCAAGGACAACACTACACTATCCCATCTCAGCATTCCATTCCAAGGACAGCACTACACTATCCCATGTCAGCATTCCATTCCAAGGACAGCACTACACTATCCCATGTCAGCATTCCATTCCATTCCAAGGACAGCACTACACTATCCCATGTCAGTATTCCATTCCAAGGACAGCACTACACTATCCCATGTCAGCATTCCATTCCAAGGACAGCACTACACTATCCCATGTCAGCATTCCATTCCAAGGACAGCACTACACTATCCCATGTCAGCATTCCATTCCAAGGACAGCACTACACTATCCCATGTCAGCATTCCATTCCAAGGACAACACTACACTATCCCATGTCAGTATTCCATGTCATGTCATTCCATTCCAAGGACAGCACTACACTATCCCATGTCAGCATTCCATTCCAAGGACAGCACTACACTATCCCATGTCATTCCATTCCATTCCAAGGACAGCACTACACTATCCCATGTCAGCATTATTCCATTCCAAGGATCCCATGTCAGTATTCCATTAGCACTACATCCCATGTCAGCATTCCATTCCATTCCAAGGACAGCACTACACTATCCCATGTCAGCATTCCATTCCATTCCTATCCCATGTCAGCATTCCATTCCATTCCAAGGACAGCACTACACTATCCCATGTCAGCATTCCATTCCATTCCATTCCCATGTCAGCATTCCATTCCACAGGACACTACACTATCCCATGTCAGCATTCCATTCCAAGGACAGCACTACACTATCCCATGTCATTCCATTCCATTCCAAGGACAGCACTACACTATCCCATGTCAGCATTCCATTCCATTCCAAGGACAGCACTATCCCATGTCAGCATTCCATTCCACATGTCAGCATTCCATTCCCAAGGATGTCAGCATTCCATTCCATTCCATTCCAAGGACAGCACTACACTATCCCATGTCAGCATTCCATTCCAAGGACAGCACTACACTATCCCATGTCAGCATTCCATTCCAAGGACAGCACTACACTATCCCATGTCAGCACTACACTATCCCATTCCATTCCATTCCAAGGACAGCACTACACTATCCCATGTCAGCATTCCATTCCATTCCAAGGACAGCACTACACTATCCCATGTCAGCATTCCATTCCATTCCAAGGACAGCACTACACTATCCCATGTCAGCATTCCATTCCAAGGACAGCACTACACTATCCCATGTCAGCATTCCATTCCATTCCAAGGACAGCACTACACTATCCCATGTCAGCATTCCATTCCAAGGACAGCACTACACTATCCCATGTCAGCATTCCATTCCATTCCAAGGACAGCACTACACTATCCCATGTCAGCATTCCATTCCATTCCAAGGACAGCACTACACTATCCATGTCAGCATTCCATTCCACAGATCCCACTACACTATCCCATGTCAGTCCATTCCATTCCAAGGACAGCACTACACTATCCCATGTCAGCATTCCATTCCATTCCAAGGACAGCACTACACTATCCCATGTCATTCCATTCCATTCCAAGGACAGCACTACACTATCCCATGCATTCCATTCCATTCCAAGGACAGCACTACACTATCCCATGTCCATTCCATTCCAAGGACAGCACTACACTATCCCATGTCAGCATTCCATTCCATTCCAAGGACAGCACTACACTACATGTATTCCACATTATCCCATGTCAGCATTCCATTCCATTCCAAGGACAGCACTACACTATCCCATGTCAGCATTCCATTCCATTCCAAGGACAGCACTACACTATCCCATGTCAGCATTCCATTCCATTCCAAGGACAGCACTACACTATCCCATGTCAGCATTCCATTCCATTCCAAGGACAGCACTACACTATCCCATGTCAGTATTCCATTCCATTCCAAGGACAGCACTACACTATCCCATGTCAGCATTCCATTCCATTCCAAGGACAGCACTACACTATCCCATGTCAGCATTCCATTCCATTCCAAGGACAGCACTACACTATCCCATGTCAGCATTCCATTCCATTCCAAGGACAGCACTACACTATCCCATGTCAGCATTCCATTCCATTCCAAGGACAGCACTACACTATCCCATGTCAGCATTCCATTCCATTCCAAGGACAGCACTACACTATCCCATGTCAGCATTCCATTCCATTCCAAGGACAGCACTACACTATCCCATGTCAGCATTCCATTCCATTCCAAGGACAGCACTACACTATCCCATGTCAGCATTCCATTCCATTCCAAGGACAGCACTACACTATCCCATGTCAGCATTCCATTCCATTCCAAGGACAGCACTACACTATCCATGTCAGCATTCCATTCCAAGGACAGCACTACACTATCCCATGTCAGCATTCCATTCCATTCCAAGGACAGCACTACACTATCCCATGTCAGCATTCCATTCCATTCCAAGGACAGCACTACACTATCCCATGTCAGCACTATCCCATTCCATTCAGCACTACACTATCCCATTCCATTCCATTCCAAGGACAGCACTACACTATCCCATGTCAGCATTCCATTCCATTCCATTCCAAGGACAGCACTACACTATCCCATGTCAGTATTCCATTCCAAGGACAGCACTACACTATCCCATGTCAGCATTCCATTCCATTCCAAGGACAGCACTACACTATCCCATGTCAGCATTCCATTCCATTCCAAGGACAGCACTACACTATCCCATGTCAGTATTCCATTCCAAGGACAGCACTACACTATCCCATGTCAGCATTCCATTCCATTCCATTCCAAGGACAGCACTACACTATCCCATGTCAGCATTCCATTCCATTCCAAGGACAGCACTACACTATCCCATGTCAGCATTCCATTCCAAGGACAGCACTACACTATCCCATGTCCATTCCATTCCAAGGACAGCACTATCCCATGTCACATTATCCCATCAGCATTCCATTCCAAGGACAGCACTACACTATCCCATGTCAGCATTCCATTCCAAGGACAGCACTACACTATCCCATGTCAGCATTCCATTCCAAGGACAGCACTACACTATCCCATGTCAGCATTCCATTCCAAGGACAGCACTACACTATCCCATGTCAGCATTCCATTCCAAGGACAGCACTACACTATCCCATGTCAGCATTCCATTCCAGGGACAGCATTCCCATGTCATTCCATTCCAAGGACAGCACTACACTATCCCATGTCAGTATTCCATTCCAAGGACAGCACTACACTATCCCATGTCAGCATTCCATTCCAAGGACAGCACTACACTATCCCCATTCCATTCCAAGGACAGCACTACACTATCCCATGTCAGCATTCCATTCCATTCCAAGGACAACACTACACTATCCCATGTCAGTATTCCATTCCAAGGACAGCACTACACTATCCCATGTCAGCATTCCATTCCTATCCCATGTGTCAGCACTACACTATCCCATTCCATTCCATTCCAAGGACAACACTACACTATCCCATGTCAGCATTCCATTCCATTCCAAGGACAGCACTACACTATCCCATGTCAGCATTCCATTCCATTCCAAGGACAGCACTACACTATCCCATGTCAGTATTCCATTCAGGACAGCACTACACTATTCCATTCCATTCCAAGGACAATGTCACTACACTATCCCCATCCATTCAGGACAGCACTACACTATCCATTCAGCATTCCATTCCAAGGACAGCACTACACTATCCCATGTCAGTATTCCATTCCAAGGACAGCACTACACTATCCATGTCAGTATTCCATTCCAAGGACAGCACTACACTATCCCATGTCAGCATTCCATTCCATTCCAAGGACAGCACTACACTATCCATGTCAGCATTCCATTCCATGTCACTACATTCCATTCAGCATTCCATTCCAAGGACAGCACTACACTATCCCATGTCAGTATTCCATTCCAAGGACAGCACTACATTCCATTCCATTCCAAGGACAGCACTACACTATCATTCCATGTCATCCCATTCCATTCCATTCCAAGGACAGCACTACACTATCCCATGTCCAAGGACAGCACTACATTCCATTCCATTCCAAGGACAGCACTACACTATCCCATGTCAGCATTCCATTCCAAGGACAGCACTACATATCCCATGTCCATTCCATTCCAAGGACAGCACTACACTATCCCATGTCAGTATTCCATTCCATTCCAAGGACAGCACTACACTATCCCATGTCAGTATTCCATTCCAAGGACAGCACTACACTATCCCATGTCAGCATTCCATTCCAAGGACAGCACTACACTATCCCATGTCAGCATTCCATTCCATTCCATTCCAAGGACAGCACTACACTATCCCATGTCAGCATTCCATTCCAAGGACAGCACTACACTATCCCATGTCAGTATTCCATTCCATTCCAAGGACAGCACTACACTATATGTGCATTACCATTTGACCAGGGCCTCAGCTCCAGCCAGGAGATCAGACTGTGTGCTGCTGCCATGAAGATAATGTCAGAATTCCATTTGGCCCTGATGTGATTTAGTCTCCTCGTCTTCTCCTCTGTCTTGTAGCCGGCCTCTGTATAGACCGACCCTTAATAACACACAGCTGAGAGAGAGAGAGAGAGAGCAGTGGCTGTTACTATGGTCCTCTTTGGTCTGCCGATCAATCCTGGTCCTGGAGAACCACAGGCTATGCAGGCTTTTGTTCCTACCCAGCACTAAGACATTCCCCGAATCCACTAATCAAAGGCTTAATGGACAGTTGATTAGTTAAATCAGGTGTGATAGTCCATGGCTAGAAGAAGACCGGAGTTGAAGACATTCTAAGGCAGAGTTCTAAGTTCTAAGAAGTTGAAGTTCCAAGCCATTCCAAGGACAGAAGCCATTTCAGAAGTAATGGTGTAAACTCTAGTCTAAACTGTCAGTTATCACTAGAATCCCAGTTCACCACCAGTGTTGGGATTAGTTACCAGTGTCGGGATTAGTTATTGCATATTACTAGTTACATTAAAGTAACATGTTACTTTAAAATATTACTTTGTGTGGAAAGTAATGCGATTACCAGTTATATAAACAAAATCAAGAAATCTGTCGGCGAGTCACGAGTGCTCAACCAAAGACGGGCCTAGAAGGTTTGGTCTGTAGTTTCTCCTTTCATCTGTGGTGCTGCTATGTACTGACTCAGGTTTGGTCTGTAGTTTCTCCTTTCATCTGTCATGTTTGCTGCTCCAAGAAATCGTACTGACTCATGTTTGGTCTGTAGTTTCTCCTTTCATCTGTACTGACTCAGGTTTGTCTAGTTTCTCCTTTCATCTGTACGTACTGACTCAGGTTTGGTCTGTAGTTTCTCCTTTCATCTGTGGTGCTGCTACGTACTGACTCAGGTTTGGTCTGTAGTTTCTCCTTTCATCTGTGGTGCTGCTACGTACTGACTCAGGTTTGGTCTGTAGTTTCTCCTTTCATCTGTCTGTGACTCAGGTTTGGTCTAGTTTCTCCTTTCAACGTACTGACTCAGGTTTGGTCTGTAGTTTCTCCTTTCATCTGTGGTGCTGCTACGTACTGACTCAGGTTTGGTCTGTAGTTTCTCCTTTCATCTGTGGCACTGCTTTCCTGTGCTAGTCTACAAGTGGGCTCCTGAGTGGTGCAGTGGTCTAAGACACAGCACCTCCGTATTAGAGGCTTCACTACAGACACGCTGGTTCTTATCCAGGCTGTATCACAACTGACTGTGATTGGGTGTCCCGTAGGGTCTGGGTTTGACTGGTGTATGCCGTCAATAAGAATTTATTCTTAGCTGACTTGCCTGGTTAATTAAATACTGCTGATTTAGCAATATATGCTGAAAGTCAAATAGAAAGATTTCCTGTCTTTTCATTCAAAATCTTAAAAGATGTATAGAGTACACCCCATATCCCTCTAGGTGCTTTTCTACAGTCCTGTGTGGCTCAGTTGGTAGAGCGTGGTCCTTGCAATGCCAAGGCTGTGTTGTTCCATTCCCACGAGAGGGACGGGTATGAAAATGTAGGCACCCATTACTGTCACTCGCTCTGGGTAAGAGTGTCTGCTAAATGGTGAAGATCAGAGGTTGTGCCCTCAGTACATTTCTATGGACAGACTCGTGTCATGACATTTCTTCACCTTTGTGTTCATGCTCCAGAACCAAATGAGGAAACGAGTGGAGATCATGGAAGCACACCAGAAAGAGAACGCATGTGCGTTGTTTGACAAAATAACTGAAATAATATTACCACATTTTTTTAAAGTAATGCGGAATCTGATGATGTAAGGGGTTATTTTTGTAATGCATTAACCCCCAACACTGTTCACCACTGTGTCACGGAGCTGCTAGATAATAGGCCTAGTGTCTGTGTGGTTGGTTCTTGCTGGTACCATACAGTCCCAGAGTTAGTACCCAGACAATGGCTGGGATTCTCTTCACAACAGATTCTGGATGAGCGAACGCCCACATCCCAGGGAATGACTGGCCTCTGGTACAGTACAGGGAATGGGCGTCAGATATGGCCCTCACACAGGGGGGGTGGGGGGGTCTGTGTGGCCAGTCTGGGGGGTGGGCAAGGGGGTGACACTGCCACAAAAGATCTGTCTGTCCTCCTCTGTGAGAGTCATCAGTCGTTGTTGGGGGAGAGAGGGATGGAGAGATGGAGGGAATGAGAGAGGGGAAAGGACAGAGGATTAATGTTGCCGTCAGTCCATTCTCACTTGGATGTTTTTGGGACCGAGGCTGAGAGTGAGTGAGAGAGCGCAGGCTGAGAGTGAGTGAGAGAGAGCGCAGGCTGAGAGTGAGAGAGAGAGAGCGCAGGCTGAGAGTGAGTGAGAGAGCGCAGGCTGAGAGTGAGTGAGAGAGCGCAGGCTGAGAGTGAGAGAGAGAGAGCGCAGGCTGAGAGTGAGTGAGAGAGCGCAGGCTGAGAGTGAGTGAGAGAGCGCAGGCTGAGAGTGAGAGAGAGAGCGCAGGCTGAGAGTGAGTGAGAGAGCGCAGGCTGAGAGTGAGTGAGAGAGCGCAGGCTGAGAGTGAGAGAGAGAGAGCGCAGGCTGAGAGTGAGTGAGAGAGCGCAGGCTGAGAGTGAGTGAGAGAGCGCAGGCTGAGTGAGTGAGAGAGCGCAGGCTGAGAGTGAGTGAGAGAGCGCAGGCTGAGAGTGAGAGAGAGAGCGCAGGCTGAGAGTGAGAGAGCGCAGGCTGAGAGTGAGAGAGCGCAGGCTGAGAGTGAGAGAGCGCAGGCTGAGAGTGAGAGAGAGTGCAGGCTGAGAGTGAGAGAGTGCAGGCTGAGAGTGAGAGAGAGAGCGCAGGCTGAGAGTGAGAGAGAGAGCGCAGGCTGAGAGTGAGAGAGCGCAGGCTGAGAGTGAGAGAGCGCAGGCTGAGAGTAGGATGAGCGAGGCTGAGAGTGAGAGAGAGAGCAGGCCGAGAGTGAGAGAGTTCAGGCTGAGAGTGAAAGAGAGTGCCGGCTGAGAATGAGAGAGCTCAGGCTGGTGTGTGCAGTGGAGAGGAAAGGATAGATGCAGGACACAGGTCATCACTGTGCGACTGACATATATGTCAGGATGCAGCAAGGGGACAGAATGCTCTGCTACTGACTGAAAGAGGGAGACCTTAGAGCAGGGGTAGGCAACTACATTCAGCTGCGGGGCAATTTTTTGTTGGAGTGAATGGTCGGTGTGTCGGAACATGTTTTATAATAATTTGTACTCTGCAAATTGACCACAACTTGTACCAAACCCCCAAAACAGATTTTATTTTAAAAGAAAAATAGTTTCATACCTTGATTACATTGAGACACGATCACATATTTCTTTTTTTATTTGTGGGAGTATTTCAACTCAGTTTTAGCTGAATTCCTGGTGATTTTACTGTATATATATTTATTTTTAACTCTTCCCCCAAAAAACTATTTTTTTGGATCATGTGTTTTGCTCCCATTTTTGTGTAACATCAAAACAAGTCAACCTGGCGAAGATTGTGTCTTAGAGGATAGTTGACCTATTGCAAGATGGAAGACTCATATCGCAGGACGATGGTGTGTATTTGGCCAGATTACATTTTTCTGAGGCTTGGAATTAGAGAGTCATTGTCAGAAATAAAAACCAATGCTGAATAATAGTTGTGTCGTAAGGTGATTCTCTAAAATCTCTGTTTTTTTTTGTTTTTGTTTTTTAAATCTGTCTCCCAAGTCCAACTCCTGAAATCCACAGAAGTCGGCCGTCAGAGTCTTCTCTACTTGAAAGAGATCGGCGATGGCTGGTTCGGAAAGGTAAGACCACTCACTCTCTCCCCCCTTTTCCTGTCAATTCATTTGGGTTATTTTCACTGTGCTGGAAGCTACGACACGGGTTTATGAGAGGTAGCGAGATCAAATGTTCCGTCAACGTCGGCAGGCTCATGGTTGTTATGCGCTGAGCTGTGATCCGAGGTGTGTTTGAGTCAGCCTGTTTAAATGGCCGACACGCTACATTACCTGGAATGTGTGTCTGTATCGTTAATGATGGGCTGATCCACAAGCCTTTGATGTCTGCCTGCCTGACTGACTGACACTGTACAGAGAGGTATAGAACGCCGTGGAAAGACTGGGAGAGAACAGTGTAGCCTGCCCTCGCAATTCAGCAGTTTTTAGTTAGCATTTCACTCTGTTTTTATTGTCAGATAACCATCTTACACTGAGTGATAGGAATTAGCTACTGTAACACTAGATAACCATCTTACTCTGAGTGATGGGAATTAGCTACTGTAACACTAGATATCGATCTTACACTGAGTGATGGGAATTAGCTACTGTAACACTAGATAACCATCTTACACTGAGTGATAGGAATTAGCTACTGTAACACTAGATAACCATCTTACACTGAGTGATAGGAATTAGCTACTGTAACACTAGATAACCATCTTACACTGAGTGATGGGACTTAGCTACTGTAACACTAGATAACCATCTTACTCTGAGTGATGGGAATTAGCTACTGTAATGCTAGATAACACTCTGAGTGATGGGAATTAGCTACTGTAACACTAGATAACCATCTTACTCTGAGTGATGGGAATTAGCTACTGTAACACTAGATAAACATCTTACTCTGAGTGATGTGAATTAGCTACTGTAACACTAGATAACCATCTTTCTCTGAGTGATGGGAATTAGCTACTGTACCACTAGATAACCATCTTACTCTGAGTGATGGGACTTAGCTACTGTAACGCTAGATAACCATCTTACACTGAGTCATGGGAATTAGCTACTGTAATGCTAGATAACACTCTGAGTGATGGGAATTAGCTACTGTAACACTAGATAACCATCTTACTCTGAGTGATGGGACTTAGCTACTGTAACGCTAGATAACCATCTTACACTGAGTCATGGGAATTAGCTACTGTGACACTAGATAACCATCTTACACTGAGTGATGGGAATTAGCTACTGTACCACTAGATAACCATCTTACTCTGAGTGATGGGAATTAGCTACTGTACCACTAGATAACCATCTTACTCTGAGTGATGGGAATTAGCTACTGTACCACTAGATAACCATCTTACACTGAGTGATGGGAATTAGCTACTGTAACACTAGATAACTGATTCTTGTCATTCTCTCGTTCCCTCCCTCTTTCTGTTCCTTTGTTCTGTTCCTTCTCACACTCATACACTCTTACACACATACTTTCCCCACACTTGTGTACCTTGACCTGGTATGTCCATTCGTGTGTGTGTCTCTGTGACTGCATGCATACCTCTCTGTGTGTCTCTGTATCTCCTGGTCTGTCTCTTGTTGGTCTCTTTATGAATCTGCATGTCCTGTGTGTGCTTCTCTGTGTATCTCTCTATTTCCTGTGTATGCCTCTTTGTCTCTGTGTGTCTCTCTATTTCCTGTGTATGTCTCTCTGTCTCTGTGTATCTCTTTGCGTCCTCTGTATCTCTCTATTTCCTGTGTATGTCTCCTGATGTATCTCTCTATTTCCTGTGTATGCCTCTCTGTCTCTGTGTATCTCTATTTCCTGTATATGCCTCTCTGTCTCTGTGTATGCCTCTCTGTCTCTGTATATCTCTCTTTCCTGTGTATGCCTCTCTGTCTCTGTGTATCTCTCTATTTCCTGTGTATGCCTCTGCCTCTGTGTATGCCTCTCTGTCTCTGTGTATGCCTCTCTGTCTCTGTGTATCTCTCTATTTCCTGTGTATGCCTCTCTGTCTCTGTGTATCTCTATTTCCTGTGTATGCCTCTCTGATTCTGTGTATCTCTCTATTTCCTGTGTATGCCTCTCTGTCTCTGTGTATGCCTCTCTGTCTCTGTGTATCTCTCTATTTCCTGTGTATGCCTCTCTGTCTCTGTGTATCTCTATTTCCTGTGTATGCCTCTCTGTCTCTGTACATCTCTCTCTTTCCTGTGTATGCCTCTCTGTCTCTGTGTATCTCTCTATTTCCTGTGTATGCCTCTCTGTCTCTGTGTATCTCTCTTTTTCCTGTGTATGCCTCTCTGTCTCTGTGTATGCCTCTCTGTCTCTGTGTATCTCTCTATTTCCTGTGTATGCCTCTCTGTCTCTGTGTATCTCTCTATTTCCTGTGTATGCCTCTCTGTCTCTGTGTATCTCTCTTTTTCCTGTGTATGCCTCTGCCTCTGTGTATCTCTCTATTTCCTGTGTATGCCTCTGCCTCTGTGTATCTCTCTTTTTCCTGTGTATGCCTCTCTGTCTCTGTGTATCTCTCTATTTCCTGTGTATGCCTCTGCCTCTGTTTATCTCTCTTTTTCCTGTGTATGCCTCTCTGTCTCTGTGTATCTCTCTATTTCCTGTGTATGCCTCTGCCTCTGTTTATCTCTCTTTTTCCTGTGTATGCCTCTCTGTCTCTGTATGCCTCTGTCTCTGTGTATCTCTCTATTTCCTTGCATTTGTGTGACTGTCCACCTTTCACCTGAATGTGTGGGTCCTCCTCAACCATGTTTGTCCTCAACAATCATCACCTCCATGTGTGTGTACTGTTTGGCAATTATTGTTTTGTTTCTGTGTGTCTCTCTGTGTTTCTGTCTTTCATGTGTCTCTCTGTCTGTCTTTCTGTCTCCGTGTGTCTCTGTCTGTTTCTCTGTCTTTCTCTGTCTTTTTCTCTGTCTGTTTCTCTGTCTGTCTGTCTGTCTGTCTGTCTGTCTGTCTGTCTGTCTGTCTGTCTGTCTGTCTGTCTGGCTGTCTGTCTGTCTGTCTGTCTGTCTGTCTGTCTGTCTGTCTGTATTTGTGTCTCTCTGTTTGACTTTGTGTGTATATCTTCCATTCCAATCTCTCCTCATGTCTGTCTGTGTGTCTCCGTGTGTGTACCCTGTGTGTGTGTGTCTCCCATGTGTGTGCCCTGTGTGTGTGTGTGTGTGTGTGTGTGTGTGTGTGTGTGTGTGTGTGTGTGTCTGTGTGTGTGTGCGTCTCCCATGTGTGTGCCCTGTGTGTGTGTGTGTGTGTGTGTGTGTGTGTGTGTGTCTCCCATGTGTGTGTCTGTGTGTGTGCGTCTCCCATGTGTGTGCCCTGTGTGTATGTGTGTGTGTGTGTCTGTGTGTGTGTGCGTCTCCCATGTGTGTGCCCTGTGTGTGTCTGTGACTCCCATACCAGGTTCTCCTGGGGGAGGTGAATGCGGGCCTCAGCTCCACCCAGGTGGTGGTTAAGGAGCTCAAGGCCAGTGCCAGCGTTCAGGACCAGATGCACTTCCTGGAGGAGTCCCAGCCATACCGGTGAATAGACTTTCTCTGTCTTTATCTGTTCATCAGGCTTAAGCCATGTTTCAGTCAGGCCAATCATATCAATATTATGATCAGTGATTAGTTAGTTCATTGACTATAACTGCGTTGAAAGTGAGGGATCTAACAGTAAGTAGCCCTATTTTGAGATGTGAGTTATCACGATCTCTTTCAATAATGGCAGGAATGGAGGAGGTCTTTTTTCCGGTGAGATTGCTAAGGCGAACACTGCCATGTTTTGTTTTGCCCAACCTAGATCGAGGCACAGACACGGTCTCAATGGGGATAGCTGAGCTGACTGTGCTCGTGGCAGACTCCACTAAGCTGACAGTCTGGCTAACAGCCTGCTGCGTGGCCTGTACCCAACTCTCTGCCATTCTGCCAGTGTGTTGTGCCTCCACCAAATCTGCCATTCTGCCAGTGTGTTGTGCCTCCACTAACTCTGCCATTCTGCCAGTGTTTTGTGCCTCCACTAACCCTCTGCCATTGTGCCCGACCATCTCCAGTGCCCTCCAGCACCCAGCGCTCCTACATTGCCTGGCGCAGTGCACTGAGGTCACCCCCTACCTGCTGGTCATGGAATTCTGCCCTCTGGTGAGTACTGGACTGGACTGTCATTGCATCACTGTATATAGAACTATCTGTCTGTGGCCATTGCAGTCAGTAGCCTGCTGGACTGGCTGGAGTTCTATTAGTACAGTATCTCTCTATGACCAGTGAGTGACCAGTGTACAGTATGTATAACAATCATCATGTACTGGACTAGACTGGACCTTCACTTCAGCACTGTGTCTCTCTGTCTCCAGACATTGTAGTCAGTTTAAGACAGGGTTTCCTAAACTTGGTCCTGGGTGCACGTTTTGTTACACAGCTGATTCATTAACCAAAGCGTGATGATGAGTTGGTCAGTTCAATCAGCTGTGTAGTGATAGGGTGAAAAAGCAAATGTACAGCCAGGACCGAGTTTGGGAAACGCTGCTCTAAAACACTTAGTGTGACGATAGATTATATTTGGATGCATTCAACTGCCTCCCAGTGGCCAGATATTGTATTACTTGCTGAGTGGGCAATCAAATGATCATGTGGTGTCCATTCGGAGGGAAGACCTATATTTTTTTTCCACTTAGGTTGGAGTCATTAAGACTCATTTTTCAACCACTCCACAAATTTCTTATTAACAAACTATAGTTTTGGCAAGTCGGTTAGGACATCTACTTTGTGCATGACATAAGTCATTTTTCCAACAATTGTTTACGGACAGATTATTTCACTTATAATTCATCGTATCACAATTCCAGTGGGTCAGAAGTTTACATACACTAAGTTGACTGTGCCTTTAAACAGCTTTGAAAATTCCAGAAAATTATGTCTTGGTTTTAGAAGCTTCTGATAGGCTACTTGACATCATTTGAGTCAATCGTAGGTGTACCTGGGTGTATTTCAAGTCCTACCTTCAAACTCAGTGCCTCTTTAATTGACATCATTGGAAAATGAAAAGAAATCTGCCAAGACCTCAGAAAAAAAATTGTAGACCTCCACAAGTCTGGTTCATCCTTGGGAGCAATTTCCAAACGCCTAAAAGTACCACGTTCATCTGTACAAACAATAGTACGCAAGTATAAACTCCATGGGACCACGCGGCCATCATACCGCTCTGGTAGGACATGTGTTCGGTCTCCTAGAGATGAACGTATTTTGGTCCGAAAAGTGCAAATCAATCTCAGAACAACAGCTAAGGACCTTGTAAAGATGCTGGAGGAAACAGGTACAAAAGTATCTATAGCCACAGTAAAATTAGTCCTATATCGACATAACCTGAAAGGCCTCTCAGCAAGGAAGAAGCCACTGCTCCAAAACCGCCATAAAAAGCCAGACCACGGTTTGCAACTGCACATGGGGACAAAGATCACACTTTTTGGAAAAATGTCCTCTGGTCTGTTGAAACAAAAATAGAACTGTTTGGCCATAATAACCATCGTTATGTTTGGAGGAAAAAAGGGGATGTTTGCAAGCTGAAGAACTCCATCCCAACCGTGAAGCACGGGGGTGGCAGCATCATGTTGTGGGGGTTCTTTGCTGCAGTATGGACTGGTGCGCTTCACAAAATAGATGACATCATGAGGAATGAAAAAGCAACATCTCAAGACATCAGTCAGGAAGTTAAAGCTTGGTCACAAATGGGTCTTCCAAATGGACAATGACTAAGCATACATCCAAAGTTGTGGCAAAATGGCTTAAGGACAACAACGTCAAGGTATTGGAGTGGCTGTCACAAAGCACTGACCTCAATCCTATAGAACATTTGTGGGCTGGACTGAAGAAGGTATGTGAGCAAGAAGGCCTACAAACCTGACTCAGTAACAGGAATGGTCCAAAATTCACCCAACTTATTGTGGGAAGCTTGTGGAAGGCTACGACCCAAGTTAAACAATGTAAAGGCAATGCTACCAAATACTAATTGAGTGTATGTAAACTTCTGACCCACTGGGAATGTGATGAAAGAAATAAAAGCTGACATAAATCATTGTCTCTACTATTATTCTGACATTTCAAATTCTTAAAATAAAGTGGTGATCCTAACTGACCTAAGACTAGGAATAACTAGGAATAAATGTCAGGAATTGTGAAAAACTGAGTTTTAAATGTATTTGGCTAAGGTGTATGTAAACTTCCGATTTCAACTGTAACTGCACTCATTGACTACCTACCTACACTGTTTTCACTTCCAAAAAGTCCTTCAGCCTATAGTACCTCGAGACCTAATTGTAGTGTAACTATTTGTGTAAGCATCACCCTGTATATACCATAAATGTGTCAATATCTATTGTATCTCTGCTATATATCCACCAGGGTGGGGGTCAATCCCCTTTCAATAAAAAATAAAAAAATTCAAATTTAAATTAAATTTAAAAAATTAAATAAAAAATGTTAAGTCAATTCAGGAAGTACACTGACATTCCATTTCTCTTCATTTCTTTTTCACGAGTAAACTTGTGGAATTAGAATTCTGTTAACTTTCTGAATTGACTGGAATTATTATGGGATTGACTCCAACTCTGATCTCCACCACATGTCCTCATGTCACCAGGGAGATGTGAAAGGGTACCTGGCTTCAGACACAATGACCCCTGAACCCCTGATCCTGCAGAGGATGGCCTGTGAGATCGCCTCAGGACTCCTACACCTGCACAAACACAACTTCATACACAGGTGTGTGTCGCTCCGTTTATCTGTCTCTGCCACGAACTGTCGATTGATGGACTGATTGATTGATTTTTATTCATCAGTAAAACAACAATATACATACACACGCAGTACATACAGAAAATGTGACCAGGAAGTCAGAGACTTATTTTAGTTCTGATCCCTATCCTTGATAGTGGCTGTTTAGTCCTGGGGAACCATCATGTCCTGGTTACTTCAGGGGACGCCTGTAATACCTACATCTATTTGTGCCACGAGGGGGAAGGGGAGAGGGACGTAGAGCCGCCACCCATCGAGTGCTGCCACTCTCATTTCGTCGACCCCCTCACAGGCTTAGTGGTGCGGAACTACACCCGGGACGACTACGGCAATAAGATTGTAGAGATACCCAACAACGAGGAAGAGAGTGTGAATCTGTCGCCAGCACCGGAAGGTCCTAAACCAATCCTAACGCACAACACTAAGACCAGCACAACCCCTCTAAACTACTCTGAGCAATATATTGACATCTCTATGGACAGTGACTTTTGAAAGTATTCAGACCCCTTGATTTTCCATGATTTTTTATGTTACATCCTTATTCTAAAATTGATTAAAAAATATATAAAAAATCCTCAGCAATCTACACACAATACCCCATAATGACAAAGTGAAAAAAAGTTTTTTAGAAATTTTAGCAAAATGTATTAAAAAATAAAAGAGAAATACTTAATTACATAAGTATTCTGATCATTCGCTATGAGACTCGAAATTGAGCTCAGGTGCATCCTGTTTCCATTGATCATCCTTGAGATGTTTCTACAACTTGATTGGAGTCCACCTGTAGTAAATTCAATTGATTGGACATGATTTTGAAAGGCACACACCTGTCTATATAAAGTACCACAGTTGACAGTGCATCTCAGTGCAAAAACCAAGCCATGAGGTCAAGGCACAGATCTGGGGAAGGGTACCAAAACATTTCTGCAACATTAAAAGTTGCAGAAATGGGAGAATCTTCCAGACTGTAGCACTCCACCAATCTTGCCTTCATGGTAGAATGGCCAGTCGGATACCACTCCTCAGCAAAAGGCACATGATAGCCCCCATTGGAGTTTGCCAAAAGGCACCTAAAGAATCTCAGAACACTAGAAACAAGATTCTCTGGTCTGATGAAACAAAGACTGAACTACTTGAATACCAAGCATCGTGTCTGGAGGAAACCTGGCACCATCCCTATGGTGAAGCATGGTGTTGGCAGCATCATGCTGTGGAGATGTTTTTCAGAGGCAGGAACAGGGGGACTAGTCAGGATCGAGGCAAAGATGTGGCTTCGGGACAAGTCTCTGAATGTCCTTGAGTGGCCCAGCCAGAGCCCGGACTTGAACCCGATTGAACATCTCTAGAGAGACCTGAAAATAGCTGTGCAGCGACGCTCCCCATCCAACCTGACAGAGCTCGAGAGGATCTGCAGAGAAGAATGGGAGAAACTCCCCAAATACAGGTGTGCGACGCTTGTAGCGTCACACCCAAGAAAAACTCTCGACGCTGTAATCGCTGCCAAAGGTGCTTCAACAATGTACCGAATTAAGGGTCTGAATACGTAACGTAAATGTGATATTTCAGTTTTTTGCTTTGTTATTATGGGGTTTTGTGTGTAGATTGATGAGGGGAAAAAAAAACATTTATTAAATTTTGTAATAAAATGTGGAACAAGTCAAAGGGTGTAAATACATTCTGAAGGTGTTGTGTGTGTGTATATATACAGTTACATAGATACAGACACAAGTTGTACTTGTTATACTACAAACCACTCAATGCCATTGTATGATACTGATATCACCCTGACGACTGTTACCCAGTAGTCACCGTATTCTCCTTCTGGAGAAACCTACAATGGCTGGGTTGAGGCTAGTTTAACAGAATCCTGCAGCTGTGATTGGTTGGCTCTTCTTCCTGGTTCCTGTTGGTTTCTTCCTGTAACAATATCCTGGTGCTGCCTGAGTGCCTCTTCATAGACTCCAGCATCAGTGATTTTGTTGCAGGGGGGGACCCCTTCTCTCCAGAGTGACCCCTGCTCTTCCATTCACTGATGTCTACAACATCCACTTAATGAGGATTGAGGTCTCGTATGGTTCAATCGGTAGGGCATGGTGGTTGTTATGCCAGGATTGTGATGGTGGTTGCTATGCCAGGATTGTGATGGTGGTTGCTATGCCAGGATAGTGATGGTGGTTGCTATGCCAGGATAGTGATGGTGATTGTTATGCCAGGATAGTGATGGTGGTTGCTATGCCAGGATTGTGATGATGGTTGCTATGTCAGGATAGTGATGGTGGTTGCTATGCCAGGATTGTGATGGTGGTTGTTATGCCAGGATTGTGATGGTGGTTGTTATGCCAGGATTGTGATGGTGGTTGTTATGCCAGGATAGTGATGGTGGTTGTTATGCCTGGATTGTGATGGTGGTTGTTATGCCTGGATTGTGATGGTGGTTGTTATGCCTGGATTGTGATGGTGGTTGCTATGCCAGGATTGTGATGGTGGTTGCTATGCCAGGATAGTGATGGTGGTTGCTATGCCAGGATAGTGATGGTGATTGTTATGCCAGGATAGTGATGGTGGTTGCTATGCCATGATTGTGATGGTGGTTGCTATGCCAGGATTGTGATGGTGGTTGCTATGCCAGGATAGTGATGGTGGTTGCTATGCCAGGATAGTGATGGTGGTTGCTATGCCAGGATTGTGATGGTGGTTGCTATGCCAGGATAGTGATGGTGGTTGCTATGCCAGGATAGTGATGGCGGTTGTTATGTCAGGATTGTGATGGCGGTTGTTATGTCAGGATTGTGATGGTGGTTGCTATGCCAGGATTGTGATGGTGGTTGCTATGCCAGGATAGTGATGGTGGTTGCTATGCCAGGATTGTGATGGTGGTTGCTATGCCAGGATTGTGATGGTGGTTGCTATGCCAGGATTGTGATGGTGGTTGCTATGCCAGGATAGTGATGGTGGTTGCTATGCCAGGATTGTGATGGTGGTTGCTATGCCAGGATAGTGATGGTGGTTGCTATGCCAGGATAGTGATGGTGGTTGTTATGCCAGGATTGTGATGGTGGTTGCTATGCCAGGATAGTGATGGTGGTTGCTATCCCAGGATTGTGATGGCGGTTGCTATGCCAGGATAGTGATGGTGGTTGCTATGCCAGGATAGTGATGGTGGTTGTTATGCCAGGATTGTGATGGCGGTTGCTATGCCAGGATTGTGATGGTGGTTGCTATGCCAGGATAGTGATGGGGGTTGCTATGCCAGGATTGTGATGGCGGTTGCTATGCCAGGATTGTGATGGTGGTTGCTATGCCAGGATAGTGATGGTGGTTGCTATGCCAGGATTGTGATGGTGGTTGCTATGCCAGGATAGTGATGGTGGTTGCTATGCCATGATTGTGATGATGGTTGCTATGCCAGGATAGTGATGGTGGTTGCTATGTCAGGATAGTGATGGTGGTTGCTATGCCAGGATTGTGATGGTGGTTGCTATGCCAGGATTGTGATGGTGGTTGCTATGCCAGGATTGTGATGGTGGTTGCTATGCCAGGATAGTGATGGTGGTTGCTATGCCAGGATAGTGATGGTGGTTGCTATGCCAGGATTGTGATGGTGGTTGCTATGCCAGGATAGTGATGGTGGTTGCTATGTCAGGATAGTGATGGTGGTTGCTATGCCAGGATTGTGATGTGGTTGCTATGCCAGGATTGTGATGGTGGTTGCTATGTCAGGATAGTGATGGTGGCTGATATGCCAGGATTGTGATGGTGGTTGCTGTGCCAGGATTGTGATGGTGGTTGCTATGCCAGGATTGTGATGGTGGTTGCTATGCCAGGATTGTGATGGTGGTTGCTATGCCAGGATTGTGATGGTGGTTGCTATGCCAGGATAGGGCTGACCATATGTAAAATGTATGCACGGTTGATTATAAGTTGTGTCTGCTCAATGACATATATCATTATTAGGAACGGTTTGAATTAATAAGTAACAATGTACAACATTTATTGACTGAATTTCTGCAAGACTTTTAGTACAGTGTTGAACATGGCAGACTACCCATGGGTGGTGTCACCGTGATAACTTGACTGTTATGCATAAACATCAATCAGTTATCCTCTAATGTACAAATGTGTTCTCTGTCTTCCCCCCCCCCCGCAGTGACCTGGCCTTGAGAAACTGCCTGCTGACCGCTGACGTCACAGTGAAGATCGGAGACTACGGCCTGTCACACAACAAGTACAAAGAGGACTACTTTGAGATGTCAGACCAGATGTACGTGCCCCTGCGTTGGATCGCTCCAGAACTCATAGATGAAGTCCATGGCAACCTTCTGGTGGTAGACCAGAGCAAACAGAGCAACGTCTGGTAATGAATGATTTAATTAACCAATCAGTCAGTATGGGTAGTCCATGGCAACCTTCTGGTGGAGAGAGCTCAGTTGGTAGAGCACGGAACTTGCAACGCTTCGATAGTATGTTTGATTCCGGAGATCATGGTAGAGATAGCATTCAGATCCCAATTTTCTAGTATTACACGTTCAACCCTATGGGCCAGTTTCCCTGACTCACATTCAGCCAAATCCTGGACTATGAACAACCTCAGTGCTTTTAGTCTAGGACTTGGTTGAATCTGTATCCGTCTGGAAAAATGTCCCTATCTGGAAACCGACACCATAAAATATGTGAACGTAATTAGTGGTTCACAGCAAAACCTATTGTTATTCTTAATTACAACGAAATCATTGACAAATTATAATTTTTTGGAGGGGGGGGGGGCTAAGGATGAGTTATTGACAAATCATAAATCTGATTTTACGTGTCTCTTTAAACCACTCTGTAAATCCACTCTGATCTTGTGTCCTTTTCTGTCCTTCTGTGAACCCCGTAGATATATTTGCCAAATGTTTTTCCCAATAAATATTGGTGGTTATGCTTCACGTGTTGTTCCTCTCCGTGATTCTATAGTGTGATGTTGAGCGGGTTTCTTTGGTCTTTCTGTTCTCTCTCAGGTCACTGGGAGTGACTATCTGGGAGTTATTTGAGTTGGGGAACCAGCCGTACAGACAGTACTCAGACAGACAGGTGTTAACCTACGCCATGAGGGAACAGCAGCTCAAACTGCCCAAGCCCCTGCTCAAAATACCCTTGGCAGAGCGCTGGTAAGTCACGCACGTACACACACAAGGGAGCAACACAGGGGCGGGCACACACACACACACACTCACACAAAACAATCTTACCTTTTCTCGTTCTAAACCTTAATAAGTAATCTGGGGCTCTCGCTCTATGTCCCGTCAATATCTTCTCATTCTAGTGGCTCGGTGAGACAGACATCATATGCTGTGTCCCAAACGGCGCTGTGTTCCCTATCCAGAGCACATGGCTCTGTTCAAAAGTAGCACACTAAATAGAGAATAGGGTGCGCATACATAAATATGACTGATGTGATGATGCGTAAAACAAAATGGATCCAATCTCATTATCTCTGAAGATAAGGGAGGTAATATAAACCCCATCTCTCATAGGGGAAGAATAAGCTTGATTCCTCATCCCATCAATGGATTCAATCTCGTTATCTCTGAAGATGGGGGAGGTAATATAAACCCCATCTCTCATAGGGGAAGAATAAGCTTGATTCCTCATCTCATCAATGGATTCCAATTAAAATGCAGATGCTGTGTGGTGGTTTTCATTTTCTTCACATTTCATTTGCATCCCAAATCAAATCAAATGTATTTATATAGCCCTTCGTACATCAGCTGATATCTCAAAGTGCTGTACAGAAACCCAGCCTAAAACCCCAAACAGCAAGCAATGCAGGTGTAGAATGGAACCCTGTTGCTAAATGGAACCCTGTTGCTAAATGGAACCCTGTGGCTAAATGGAACCCTGTGGCTAAATGGAACCCTGTGGCTAAATGGAACCCTGTGGCTAAATGGAACCCTGTTGCTAAATGGAACCCTGTTGCTAAATGGAACCCTGTTGCAAATTGGAACCCTGTGGCTAAATGGAACCCTGTGGCTAAATGGAACCCTGTTGCTAAATGGAACCCTGTTGCTAAATGGAACCCTGTTGCTAAATGGAACCCTGTTGCTAAATGGAACCCTGTTGCTAAATGGAACCCTGTTGCTAAATGGAACCCTGTTGCTAAATGGAACCCTGTTGCTAAATGGAACCCTGTGGCTAAATGGAACCCTATTCCCAAATGCACAACTTTTGGCCACAGCTAATAGATGAATTTGTGGTTCATTATATCTTCCTACATGTATCTCATGATTGTTGCAATGGTTATTGTGGTGTGTGTTCCCTCTTGCCACCAGGTATGAGGTGATGCAGTTCTGCTGGCTCCAACCAGACCAGAGGCCCAATACAGAGGAGGTCCACCTGTTACTCAGCTACCTGTGTGCCAAGGGGGCCAGTGAGGCCGAGGAGGACTTCGAGAGACGCTGGAACTCCCTGCGTCCCAACCCCAACGCCGACCAACGAAGCAGCAGCCTTCATCACGGGGCCGGAGCCCTGGCCACTGGTACGTCATGTTCAGGCCACTTTTTATGTCTCGCACACGTTGTGCGTCTCAGAAGAAAACAGAATCGTCTCTTTTCAGTGTCACTTTAGTTTATTAAAGGGAAACTTCACCACAGGTCACTGGGTGTCTTCCAGTCTCCCTTCGTCATTTTGATTGATGAGTGGGTGTTTCACATGTAATTATGCACTATAGCAGTATTTGTTTTTATTTTCGCGCCAGGAGTGTTCAACCGATGACGTCATCGGTTGATTGAGCCTGCTGCCTGAAAAAAAAATGTATGGAGTCATATTTTGTAGCAGCTATTGTGGCCGTTGTGTTTTGCCAATTGTACGATCACGATAGCATGAGTAGATACTTCTGTCCTTGTTCAAGAGAGCCATTGAACTTGTCTCAACAATGTTCCTCTATACATGGACATAACAGGATATCTAGGTTTAGTATTATCCCTGGCTTTGTAAAGACTACAGCCTGACGGGAGCCCTACTAAGGTGCTATGAATTCTTGGATAGTGTTGTTTGCTTACAACCAGGAAAAGTAGATGGCCCGTTTCTACTGGTGTGATGCAGAAATGCTGATATTTGTACTGAGGATATTCTAGATTTTTATGACACATTATACAGTATGTTAATAGCATATTAATGAATATGACAGAAAGAGCAGCAAGAAAATTTTCCATTAAGCTCTGCTGTTGTGTGATGTAAAATATCCCCTTGGGAATTAACAAAGTGTCTGTCTGCTCTGTCTGTCTGTCTGTTCTGTCTGTCTGTCTGTCTGCAGACCTCCCCTCCTCCTTCCCTCTGTTGGAGCAGTTCTCTGGATGTGACGGTTACCACAGCGAATCAGGAGATGATATACTGACCGTGACAGAGACCAGCCACGGTCTGAACTTCCAGTACAAGTGGGAGCAGACCCAGGCGGGGATCGGGGCGGAGCAGCCTTACCACCACGCTGCCTCATCCTCCAGCGGTACCCTGGGGGTCGTCAACCACCACTGTCAGGACCTATACTACCCAGGTGGAATGGTGGGGGGCAGTGGTGGGGTGGAGATGGAGGGTCTCACTCTGGGAGTGTCCCCTTCCTACTATGAGCACAAGACACTGCATGTTTCTGGGGTCGGGGTCGGGGTGGTGCCGGTGCTCAGAGCCCGTAGTCCTTCAGTGAGCTCTGAGTACTACATCCGCATGGAGGAGCCTGGCGTGGACTACACCATGTACTCCTACAGCCCAGACTACCAGGGCAGTCACGGGAGCTTCCTGACCAGCAGTGGCAGTGCAGACTCAGGGGAGTGTATGATGGGGATGGGTCCCCCCCAGGCCCACTCCAAGCCTGTAGACTGGTCAGCAGACGTCTGTAAAGATGGGGGTGTTGGAGCGTATAACTCGGACATCTCCCTGACAACGGAGCCCCATGTCTCTGACTCTAGCCCCATGAGACCATGGGAGGCTGGTCACTACGTCTCCTACAAGGACCAGGACGGGGGGTACTACTACGAACACTCACCTCCCATGGGCATAGGCCACCACATGGGTCTGGGGATGGACCAGCATGACCTGATGGGGCGGGAACACTCTCCCCCCAAGCCCCATCTGGAGAGCTGGGGCTCCCGTAGCTTGCGTCAGGCCCTGGGAGAACTGGACAACCCTCTGGGGATATCTCCCTCCATCAGCACCCATCTCCAGGATGGCGGTCCTCTTTTTGGGGTAGGCGACCCCTACTTGGAGACAACCCAGGGCCCAGGCTCCGTCATTGGGGGGAGTAGCGTCACTGGCGGCTACTATGACATGATGGGTTCTCTGAGAAAAACCATGCCGACCATGCCAGACCACGCCCACTCAGTCAGCATCACTATGGCGTCGGAAGAGGCCCTCTTCATCTGTCACCGGGACAACGACTCAGATGAAGAAGAGGATATATTCTCAGAGAGGCTGAGGAGCAGCAGTAGTAACCTCTCCAACCCCTCCGCCAACAACAACAGTCTAGGCCTGGGTCTAAGCCTTGGCCGTAGTGGACAGGCTGGCTGCAGACAACTACAGGATCTCTATGAAGACTTCCACTACACTATGCCCACTACCGACATAGAGGACTCGTGGCCCGAAGAGCACTGCCTGACCTTCCACTCCTCTGTCTCGGCTGCAGTTAAACCCATAGACTACCTGGAGGCTACAGCGCCTTCGGCTAATGATAGTGGCTGTCTAGTCCTGGGGAACCATCATGCCCTGGTCACTTCAGGGGACGCCTGTAATACCTATATCTATTTGTGCCACGAGGGGAAAGGGGAGAGGGACGAAGAGCCACCACCCATCGAGTGCTGCCACTCTCATTTCGTCGACCCCCTCACAGGCTTAGTGGTGCGGAACTACACCCGGGACGACTACGGCGATAAGATTGTAGAGATACCCAACAACGAGGAAGAGAGTGTGAATCTGTCGCCAGCACCGGGAGGTCCTAAACCAATCCTAACGTCCAACACTAAGACCAGCACAACCCCTCTAAACCACTCTGAGCAATATGTTGACATCACTATGGACAATACCGTTTCAATAGACCATAAGGAAGAGGTTAGTACAGAAGACAAAGGGGTTCTCACAGACCCTAAACCAGAGGGTGTGAATGTTCCTGACCTAGTCCCCATGGTCGAGCAAGAGTCAGAGCTGAGCCATACGTTAGACAGCTGCTTAGACAGAGACCACTGCTCCAGCATTAGTCTAGTGGACATCTCCGACTGCTGCACCGACGACGATGAAGATGATGACATCACCGACTCGACCTCGGAGATCTTCGCCGACGAGACGTCGGTTGGGGACCCTAACGCTTCCCCTCTCCTGGCCCGTCCCCTCAAGTCCCTGCAGAAGCAGGTGGGAACCCCCAATTCCATGGCCTCCATGGACCTGATGCCTTCAGCAGTCGGTTCCACCTGCGAAGCTTTCAGCCCCTCCTCCAGCTCCTCCCACCCATCTAGCTCCTCCCCCAAGGCAATGGACAGTGGGTACGACACAGAGAACAATGAGAGCCCAGAGTTCGTCCCCAAGGAGCCCCACAATGAGCCTCGGGGCCCAGAGACATTCACCCAGCCACTGGGGGAGTCTGTCCTGGACACCAGCCTGGATGAGGAGGGGGAAGAGGGGGGGGAGGAGGCCGAAGTGGCCCCACTGGATGATGAGGATGAACCGACCCTGGATGAAGATGTGCCTCTAGCAGCCTCACAGACCACAGACAAAGAGAAGGGTCTGACCCCACTTAGTGAGAAGAACCCTTACAGGGACTCTGCCTACTTCTCTGACAATGAGAACGAACGTCTTTATAGGGATGAGGGGGGTGACAAAGTAGGGCGTGATGAAAGTGGAGGAGTGGAGGAGGGAGAAGTGGAAGAGAGGCTGACAGAGAAGAGGGAACTCAGCCCTCTTCAGATAGAGGAGGAAGACGAGGAGGAAGTGGAGACCTCAGCTCTTCTTCTGGAGGAGAGTGAAGACCCAGAGATGGAAGCATGCCTGACAGAAGAGTTCACCCAGGATGAAGGGCTAGAGCTGGGGCTAGAGCTAGAGCTGGCCTCCATTCTCTCTGGAGAAGTAGAGGCAGGGTCGGAAGGATGGCCTGCCCAGGAGAAACCCTCTTCTCTGGGAGACTGGGCTGCAGAGGTGGTGGGTGCTATGGAGGAAGCACTGGGTGAACTCCAGAGGAGCAGCAGTACTGAAACCAACTCTGGTACCAAGGAGGAAGAGGAAGAAGGAGAGCAAAGGGACATGGAGTACTCGTCTGAAGCCTTAGAAACAGTAGACGTCCTAGAAGAAGCATTTACCAAAATGCCAGAGACCCTCGAGAAGGACGATAATGACGAAGAGAACAGTCCTCCCGCTCGGCGTCGACGCTTCTCCTTCTCTCCTCCCCCTCCCTCCACCCCTCCTCTCTCCTCTCCTCTCCCTCCCTCCACCCCTTCTCCTCCTCTCCCCCCGATGACTCCCCCTCTGGGCTGGGAGTTGCCCATGGATTGGATGGAGGCGGACAAGGAGGACGTAGATGGTGACTCCGATGACAGTGAGTCAGACGAGGAGCAGAGCAGTTACAGTGTTCAGGAGGAGCAGAGTGGAGGGGAGGAGAGCGGGGAGGAGAACCATGCTGTACCCATTGTGTTGAGCGACTGTAGCGATGCTCATAACCTACGTAGTCTACTGAAGATGCCCACCCCACTCACCACCGAGTTGCTCGCTGATGACCTGTTGGAACGCAAGAAGAAAGTGGTGTCCTTTTTTGATGACGTCACCATTTACCTGTTTGACCAGGTGAGTAGGGGTAGTGGTAGTGGTAGTAGTGGTAGTGGTAGGAGTGGTAATTGTGGTGGTGGTGGTGGTGGTGGTGGTGGTGGTGGTGGTGGTGGTGGTAGTGGTGCTGGTGGGAGGGGTGGTAGTTGTGGTAGTGGTGGTGGTCATGGCAGTTTTTGTGATAGTGGTAGTGGTCATGGTAGTGTTTGTGATAGTAGTGGTTGTGGTGGTGGTGGTGGTACTGGTGGTAGTGGTGGTGGTGGTGGTGCTGGTGGGAGGGGTGGTAGTTGTGGTGGTCATGGTAGTGTGTGTGATAGTTGTGGTGGTCATGGTAGTGTGTGTGATAGTGGTGGTGGTCATGGTAGTGTGGGTAGTGATATTGGTGGTAATGGTGATATTGGTGGTGGTGGTATTGGTAGTGGTAATAGTAGTATTGGTAATGGTAATGGTAGTATTGGTAGTGGTAATAGTAGTATTGGTAGTGGTAATAGCAGTATTGGTAGTGGTAATAGCAGTATTGGTAGTGGTAATAGTAGTATTGGTAGTGGTAATAGTGGTATTGGTAGTGGTAATAGTAGTATTGGTAGTGGTAATGGTAGTATTGGTAGTGGTAATAGTAGTATTGGTAGTGGTAATAGTAGTATTGGTAGTGGTAATAGTGGTATTGGCGATGGTAATAGTGGTGATGGTGGTATTGGTAGTGGTAATAGTAGTATTGGTAGTGGTAATGGTAGTATTGGTAGTGGTAATGGTAGTATTGGTAGTGGTAATTGTAGTATTGGTAGTGGTAATAGTGGTATTGGTAGTGGTAATGGTAGTATTGGTAGTGGTAATAGTGGTATTGGTAGTGGTAATAGTGGTATTGGCGATGGTAATAGTGGTGGTAGTAGTGGTGGTGGTAGTAGTCATGGTAGTACTGGTAATAGTAGTGGTGGTGGTAGTGGTCATGGTAGTACTGGTGGTGGTGGTAGTGGTGGTGGTAGTGGTGGTGGTCATGGTAGTGTTTGTGATAGTAGTGGTAATAGTAGTATTGGTAGTGGTAATAGTAGTATTGGTAGTGGTAATGGTAGTATTGG
Source organism: Oncorhynchus masou masou (assembly GCF_036934945.1). Lineage (NCBI taxonomy): Eukaryota > Metazoa > Chordata > Actinopteri > Salmoniformes > Salmonidae > Oncorhynchus > Oncorhynchus masou. Next base: position 9,344,531 of record NC_088242.1, read on the forward strand.
TAGTGGTTGTAGTATGGTAGTGGTAATAGTAGTATTGGTAGTGGTAATAGTGGTATTGGTAGTGGTAATGGTAGTATTGGTAGTGGTAATAGTGGTATTGGTAGTGGTAATAGTGGTATTGGTAGTGGTAATAGTGGTGGTAGTATTGGTAGTAGTCATGGTAGTACTGGTGGTGGTAGTAGTGGTGGTAGTAGTGGTGGTGGTAGTGGTGGTGGTAGTGGTAGTGGTCATGGTAGTGTTTGTGATAGTAGTGGTAATAGTAGTATTGGTAGTGGTAATAGTAGTATTGGTAGTGGTAATAGTAGTATTGGTAGTGGTAATAGTGGTATTGGTAGTGGTAATAGTAGTATTGGTAGTGGTAATAGTAGTATTGGTAGTGGTAATAGTAGTATTGGTAGTGGTAATAGTAGTATTGGTAGTGGTAATGGTAGTATTGGTAGTGGTAATAGTAGTATTGGTAGTGGTAATAGTAGTATTGGTAGTGGTAATAGTAGTATTGGTAGTGGTAATGGTAGTATTGGTAGTGGTAATAGTAGTATTGGTAGTGGTAATAGTAGTATTGGTAGTGGTAATGGTAGTATTGGTAGTGGTAATAGTGGTATTGGTAGTGGTAATATTGGTAATGGTAGTGGTAATGGTGGTAGTGGTCATGGTAGTACTTTACGCGTTCTTGTTTAGTTGAAGGAGAGTCGGACGAAATGCAGCGTGTAAGTTACTCATGTTTATTGATGAAGACAAAACGAACGAACTAACACAAATAACTAAATAAATACAAAGAAAACAACAAACAGAACGAAACCTAATACAGCCTGACTGGTGAAACTAGCACAGAGACAGGAACAATCACCCACGAAATGCAAAGCAAAAACAGGCTACCTAAATGCGGTTCCCAATCAGCGACAACGAAGCACCTGACTCTGATTGAGAACCGCCTCAGGCAGCCAACCTAATAAACACCACACACACCCCTAATCAACTAGAATCCCAAACACTACAAACCCCAAAACGAAAATACAATACATAATAACCCCATGTCACACCCTGGTCTGACTAACTAATAAACTAAAACACACAATACTAAGACCAAGGCGTGACAGAACCCCCCCCCCTAAGGTGCGGACTCCCGAACGCACCTCAAAACCATAGGGAGGGTCCGGGTGGGCATCTGTCCATGGTGGCGGTTCCGGCTCCGGACGTGGACCCCACTTCAAAAATGTCAATGTTCCTCCCCTTCGCGTCCATAGATAATCCACCCTAACCGCCGACCATGGCCGAATAGTCCTCACCCAGAACCCTACATAATAGAAGAGCAGCTCGTGACTGAGGGGCAGCTCGGGACTGAGGCAGCTCGGGACAGAGGGGCAGCTCGGGACAGAAGGGCAGCTCGGGACAGAGGGGCAGCTCAGGACTGAGAGGCAGCTCAGCACTGAGGGGTAGCTCAGCACTGAGGGGCAGCTCAGCACTGAGAGGCAGCCCAGCACTGAGAAAAAGCCCAGTACTGAGAAAAAGCCCAGCCAGGAAGTAGAATCCGGCAGATCCAGGCTGACTGGCGGATCCAGGCTGACTGGCAGATCCTGGCCGACTGGCGGATCCTGGCCGACTGGCGGATCCTGGCCGACTGGCGGATCCTGGCCAACTGGCGGATCCTGGCCGACTGGCGGATCTGGCAGATCCTGGCTGACTGGCGGATCCTGGCTGACAGGCAGATCTGGCAGATCCTGGCTGACTGGCAGATCCTGGTTGACTGGCGGATCCTGGCCGACTGGCGGATCCTGGCTGACTAGCAGATCCTGGTTTACTGGCGGATCCTGGCTGACTAGCAGATCTGGAAGAGTCTGGATGACTGGCAGCTCTGGAAGAGTCTGGATGACTGGCAGATCTGGAAGAGTCTGGATGACTGGCAGATCTGGAAGAGTCTGGCAGACTGGCAGATCTGGAAGGGTCTGGTTGACTGGCAGATCTGGAAGAGTCTGGATGACTGGCAGATCTGGAAGTCTGGATGACTGGCAGATCTGGAAGAGTCTGGATGACTGGCAGATCTGGAAGAGTCTGGATGACTGGCAGATCTGGAAGAGTCTGGATGACTGGCAGATCTGGAAGAGTCTGGCTGACTGGCAGATCTGGAAGAGTCTGGTTGACTGGCAGATCTGGAAGAGTCTGGCTGACTGGAATGGTCTGGCTGACTGGCAGATCTGGAAGAGTCTGGCTGACTGGCAGATCTGGCTGCTTCATGCTGACTGACGGCTCAGGCTGCTCCATGCAGATTGACAGCTCTGGCGGCTTCCTGCAGATTGGCAGCTCCATGCAGACTGGCAACTCCATGCAGACTAGCAGATCTGGAAGAGTCTGGTTGACTGGCAGATCTGGAAGAGTCTGGCTGACTGGAATGGTCTGGCTGACTGGCAGATCTGGAAGAGTCTGGCTGACTGGCAGATCTGGCTGCTTCATGCTGACTGACGGCTCAGGCTGCTCCATGCACATTGACAGCTCTGGCGGCTTCCTGCAGATTGGCAGCTCCATGCAGACTGGCAACTCCATGCAGACTGGCAGCTCAGGCTGCTCAATGCAAACTGACAGCTCTGGCTGCTCAATGTAGACTGACAGCTCAGGCTGCTCTATACAAACTGACAGCTCTGGCTGCTTAATGTAGACTGGCAGCTCAGGCTGCTCTATACAAACAGGAGGCCCCGGCAGCGCTGTAGAGGAGGAAGGCTCTAGAACCGCTGAACAGACGGGAGACTCCGACAGCGCAGGAGAGGGAGAAAGCGCTGGCTGCGCTGAACAGACAGGAGACTCCAGCAGCGCTGTAGAGGAGGAAAGCTCTAGAACCGCTGAACAGACGGGAGACTCCGACAGCGCAGGAGAGGGAGAAAGCGCTGGCTGCGCAGAACAGGCGAGGCGCACTGTAGGCCTGATGCGTGGTGCTGGCACTGGTGGTATTTGGCCGAGGACACGCACAGGAAGCCTAGTGCAGGGAGCTGCTACTGGAGGGCTGGGGTGTGGAGGTGGTTCTGGATAGACCGGACCGTGCAGGAGCACTGGAGCTCTTGAGCACCGTGCCTGCCCAACCTTACCTGGTTGAATACTCTCGGTTGCCCTGCCAGTGCTGTGAGGAGAAATAGCCCGCACTGGGCTATGTAGGCGAACCGGAGAAACAGAGCGCAAGGCTGGTGCCATGAAAACCGGCCCAAGGAGACGCACTGGAGAACGGATGCGTAGAGCCGGCTTCATAGCATTTGGCTCGACGCTCAATCTAGCCCGGCCGATACGCGGAGCTGAAATATACCGCACCGGGCTATGCACCCGCACTGGGGACACCGTGCGCACCTCTGCATAACACGGTGCCTGTCCGGTCTCTCTAGCCCTCCGGTATGCACAGGGAGATTGCGCAGGTCTCCTACCTGACGCAGCCATACTCCCTGATAGCCCCCCCCCAAAAAAATTTGGGGCTGCTTTTCGGGCTTCCATCCAAGTCGCCGTGCTGCCTCCTCATATTTGCGCCTCTCCGCTTTAGCCGCTTCTAATTCCTCCTTGGGCGGCGATATTCACCTGGCTGAGCCCAGGGTCCTTCTCCGTCCAGTTCGTCTTCCCATGTCCATCCACCGAATAATTCCTCCTCCCTTTGCTGCTCCAGCTGTCGCTGCCTGTTAACACGCTGCTCCTGAATACGCTGTTCCTGCCTGTTGACACGCTGCTCGGTCCGAGAGTGGTGGGTGATTCTGTAATGGCGTTCTTGTTTAGTTGAAGGAGAGTCGGACCGAAATGCAGCGTGTAAGTTACTCATGTTTATTGATGAAGACAAAACGAACGAACTAACACGAATAACTAAATAAATACAAAGAAAACAACAAACAGAACGAAACCTAATACAGCCTGACTGGTGAAACTAGCACAGAGACAGGAACAATCACCCACGAAATGCAAAGCAAAAAACAGGCTACCTAAATACGGTTCCCAATCAGCGACAACGAAGCACCTGACTCTGATTGAGAACCGCCTCAGGCAGCCAACCTAATTAACACCACACACACCCCTAATCAACTAGAATCCCAAACACTACAAACCCCAATACGAAAATACAATACATAATAACCCCATGTCACACCCTGGTCTGACTAACTAATAAACTAAAACACACAATACTAAGACCAAGGCGTGACAGTACTGGTGGTGGTAATAGTGGTGGTGGTAGTGCTGGTGGTAGTGGTAGTGGTCATGGTAGTGTTTGTGATAGTAGTGGTAATAGTAGTATTGGTAGTGGTAATGGTAGTATTGGTAGTGGTAGTGGTAATAGTAGTATTGGTAGTGGTAATAGTAGTATTGGTAGTGGTAATAGTGGTATTGGTAGTGGTAATGGTAGTATTGGTAGTGGTAATAGTGGTATTGGTAGTGGTAATAGTGGTATTGGGCGATGGTAATAGTGGTGGTAGTAGTGGCGGTGGTAGTAGTCATGGTAGTACTGGTGGTGGTAGTAGTGGTGGTAGTAGTGGTGGTGGTAGTGGTGGTGGTAGTGGTAGTGGTGGTGGTAGTGGTAGTGGTCATGGTAGTGTTTGTGATAGTAGTGGTAATAGTAGTATTGGTAGTGGTAATAGTAGTATTGGTAGTTGTAATAGTAGTATTGGTAGTGGTAATGGTAGTATTGGTAGTGGTAATAGTAGTATTGGTAGTGGTAATAGTAGTATTGGTAGTATTGGTAGTGGTAATAGTAGTATTGGTAGTGGTAATAGTAGTATTGGTAGTGGTAATAGTAGTATTGGTAGTGGTAATAGTAGTATTGGTAGTGGTAATAGTAGTATTGGTAGTGGTAATAGTAGTATTGGTAGTGGTAATAGTAGTATTGGTAGTGGTAATAGTGGTATTGGTAGTGGTAATAGTGGTATTGGCGATGGTAATAGTGGTGGTAGTAGTGGTGGTGGTAGTAGTCGTGGTAGTACTGGTTGTGGTAGTAGTGGTGGTAGTAGTGGTGGTGGTAGTGGTGGTGGTAGTGGTAGTGGTGGTGGTAGTGGTAGTGGTCATGGTAGTGTTTGTGATAGTAGTGGTAATAGTAGTATTGGTAGTGGTAATAGTAGTATTGGTAGTTGTAATAGTAGTATTGGTAGTGGTAATGGTAGTATTGGTAGTGGTAATAGTAGTATTGGTAGTGGTAATAGTAGTATTGGTAGTGGTAATAGTAGTATTGGTAGTGGTAATAGTAGTATTGGTAGTGGTAATAGTAGTATTGGTAGTGGTAATAGTGGTATTGGTAGTGGTAATATTGGCAATGGTAGCGGTAATAGTGGTAGTGGTCATGGTAGTGTTTGTGATAGTAGTGGTGGTGGTAGTGGTTTAGTAGTGCTGGTAGTGGTAATGGTAGTACTGGTGGTGGTGGTGGTGGTGGTGGTAGTGGTCATGGTAGTACTGGTGGTGGGTGGTAGTGGTGGTGGTAGTGGTAGTGGTGGTGGTGGTGGTAGTGGTCATGGTAGTGTTTGTGATAGTAGTGGTGGTGGTGGTGGTGGTGTTAGTGGTCATGGTACTGTTTGTTGTAGTAGTTGTGGTAGTGGTGATGGTACTGGTAATGGTTTTGGTGGTTTAGTGGTGGTGGTGATGGTTTTGGTGGTGGTAATGGTGGTGGTAATGGTTTTGGTGGTGGTAGTGGTGGTAATGGTTTTGGTTTTGGTAGTGGTGGTGGTGGTTTTGGTGGTGGTGATGGTTTTGGTGGTGGTGATGGTGCTAATGGTTTTGGTGGTGGTGGTGGTTTTGTTAGTGGTGGTGGTTTTGTTAGTGGTAGTAGGTGGTTTTGTTAGTGGTAGTAGGTGGTTTTGTTAGTGGTGGTAATGGTTTTGGTGGTGGTGGTGGTGGTTTTGTTGGTGGTGGTGGTTTTGTTAGTGGTAGTAGGTGGTTTTGTTAGTGGTAGTAGGTGGTTTTGTTAGTGGTAGTAGGTGGTTTTGGTGGTGGTGGTAATGGTTTTGGTGGTGGTGGTGGTGGTTTTGGTGGTGGTGGTGGTTTTGTTAGTGGTAGTAGGTGTCACTCACAGATGAAGTGAAACAAGTTAAAGGGTAGTTGCTGCATTACGGTACTTCACTAAGTTCGTTTTTCTGCTTCTCTCATTAAATCTAATTCACAGACATGATATTGTTCCTAGGTAACTTGAATTAAACTAGACATACTACTGAACTGTATATATACAGTTGAAGTCGGAAGTTTACATACACTTAGGTTGGAGTCATTAAAACCCGTTTTTAAACTATTCCACAAATTTCTTGTTATCAAACTATAGTTTTTGCAAGTCGGTTAGGACATCTACTTTGTGCATGACACAAGTCATTTTCCAACAATTGTTTACAGACAAATAATTTCACTTATAATTCACTGTATCACAATTCCAGTGGATCAGAAGTTAACATACACTAGGTTGACTGTGCCTTTAGAAGCTTCTCATGGGCTAACTGACATCGTTTGAGTCAATTGGAGGTGTTCCTGTGGATGTATTTCACCATGCGACCACGCAGCCGTCATACCGCTCAGGAAGAAGACGTGTTCTGTCTCCTAGAGATGAACGTACTTTGGTGCGAAAAGTGAAACTCAATCCCAGAACTAAAACAAAGGACCTTGTGAAGATGCTGGAGGAAACAGGTACAAAAGTATCTATAGCCACAGTAAAATGAGTCCTATATAAACATAACCTGAAAGGCCCCTCAGCAAGGAAGAAGCCACTGCTCCAAAACCGCCATAAAAGAGCTAGACAACAGTTTGCAACTGCATATGAGGACAATGATCGTACGTTTTGGGAAAAATGTCCATAATAACCATCGTTATGTTTGGAGGAAAAAGGGGAGGCTTGCAAGCCGAAGAACTCCATCCCAACCGTTAAATACAGGGGTGGCAGCATCATGTTGTAGGGGTGCTTTGCTGCAGGAGGGACTGGTGCACTTCACAAAATATATGGCATCATGAGGAGGAAAATGATGTGGATATATTATAGCAACATCTCAAGACATCAGTCAGGAAGTTAAAGCTTGGTCGCAAATGGGTCTTCCAAATGGACAATGACCCCAAGCATACTTCCAAAGTTGTGGCAAAATGGCTTAAGGACAACAAAGTCTAGGTATTTGAGTGGCCATCACAAAGCCCTGACATCAATCCCATTGCAAATTTGTGGGCAGAACTGAAGAAGCATGTTTGAGCAAGGAGGCTACAAACCTGACTTAGTTGCACCAGCTCTGTCAGGAGGAATGGGCCAGAATTCACCCAACTTATTGTGGGAAGCTTGTGGAAGTTTACCCGAAACGTTTGACCCAAGTTAAAAAATGTAAAGGCAATACTACCAAATAGTAATTGAGTGTATGTAAACTTCTGACCCCCTGGGAATGTGGTGAATGAAATAAAAGCTGAAATAAATCATTCTCTCTACTATTATTTTGACATTTCACATTCTTAAAATAAAGTGGTGATCCTAACTGACCTAAGACAATACATTTTAACTAGGAATAAATGTCAGGTATTGTGAAAAACTGAGTTTAAAGGTATCTGGCTGAGGTTTTTCTTACGCGCTGCACGCTTCAACACGGTCCTGTTTTGTGAACTTGTGTGGCCAACTACTTTGTGGCTGAGCCGTTGTTGCTCCTAGACGTTTCCACTTTACAATAACAGCGCTTACAGTTGACAGGGTTAGATCTAACAGGACAGAAACCTGATGAGCTGACTTGTTGGAAAGGTGGCATCCTATGACGGTGCCACGTTGAAAGTGACTGAGCTCTTCAGTAAGGCCCCTTCTACTGCCAATATTTGCATATGGAGATTGCATGGCTGTGTGCTTGATTTTATACACCTGTCCACAACGAGTGGTGTTGAAATTGCCAAATCCAGTAATTTGATGGGGTGTCCACATAGTTTTGTATATATACTGAATATTAATTTGAAATGCACACTAGCCATAGCTGTAACCTGTACTGTCCATCTCCAGCAGAGTCCCACTAAAGAGCAGGCTGAGCATGGGTTCTCTCCAGGGGCTGAGACCAGCGGACAGGGTTCACTGTTCAAACAACCGACCTCTGATGACTCCTCAGATGGAAATATCTCACAAGAGAGTAAGTGCACTCTTCCAAAGTCCACTACTTACATTGAAACATTGATTGAAGTCAATCGGCATTTAATTTCATAATCAATCTCAAATCTATGAGTTTAGATGTGTAAAATATAATAGGCAGATATGTCAAAACTGCTCTCTTTTTCTTTCTCCCTTCCTCTCTCTCGCTGTCTCTCTCTCTTCCCTTCTCCCTCTCTCTTTCTCTTCCTTTCTTTGTTCCTCTTCTTTCCTCTCTCTTCCCTTCTCCTCTTTCTCTTTCTCGTCCCTTCTCCTTCTCTCTCTCTCTCTCTTCCCTTCTCCTTCCTCTCTCTCTCGCTCTCTCTCTCTGTCTTCCCTTCTCCCTTCCTCTCTCTGTTCCTCCCTCTCTCGCTCTTCCTTTGTACCTACCTACCTACCTACCTACCTACCTACCTACCAACCTACCTCTCTCTCTCTCTCTCTCTCTCTTCCCTTCTCCCTTCCTCTCTCTCTCGCTCTCTCTCTCTCTGTCTTCCCTTCTCCCTTCCTCTCTCTGTTCCTCCCTCTCGCTCTTCCTTTGTACCTACCTACCTACCTACCTACCTACCTACCTACCTACCTACCTACCTACCAATCCTGCCTACCTCTCTCTCTCTCTCTCTCTTCCCTTCTCCGTTCCTCTCTCTCTCGCTCTCTCTCTCTGTCTTCCCTTCTCCTTCCTCTCTCTGTTCCTCCCTCTCTCTCGCTCTTCCTTTGTACCTACCTACCTACCTACCTACCTACCAACCTTCCAACCTCTCCCTCTCCCTCTTCACCCTCTTCACCCTCTTCACCCTCTTCACCCTCTTCTCTCTCTCTCCCCTCTCTCTCTCTCTCTCTCTCCTTGTACCTCTACCTACCTACCTACCTACCAACCTTCCTCTCTCCCTCCCTCTTCACCCTCTTCACCCCCTCTTCTCTCTCTCCCTCTCTCTCTCTCTCCCTCTTCACCCTCTTCACCCTCTTCACCCTCTCTCTCTCTCTCTCTCTCTCCCTCTCTCTCTCTCTCTCCCTCTCTTCTCCCTCTTCACCCTCTTCACCCTCTTCTCTCTCTCTCTCTCTCCCTCTTCACCTTCTCCAGGTGCAGGGTATGAGTGGGAGGATGACTTCTCCCTTTTGCCCACTCCAACTTCCTCATCCAAGATGGCTGCCTCCTCCTCATGCCTATCCCCCTCCGTACCCAGCCTGCCCTTCACCTCTAAGGCCCCGGAGCCCAAACCAGCAGTGCGGTACTCCCGCTTCACAGTCTCCCCAAGCCACGTGTCTCGCTTCTCCATCACACACGTCTCTGACTCTGATGTGGACTCTGGTCCAGGTGGGTCCTGGTGTTTTCATTTAAATTGACAGTGCACAAACACTTCTTGAGGATAAGTAATTGTATGGATTTGACATAGTGGATAATGCCGCGTTCTGTCTGTCTGTCTGTCTGTGCAGGGAGCAGTGAGGATGGAGACAGAGTATTATAGAACCACACAGCCACCCAGAAACTACAGAAACTGCACCATATAAACATGTCTGAGGCTCTAAACACGACTTTTGTTTAGTGCTATTTTTTGGACGTCATCTTTCCGTGCCTGATTGTTTATGAACACTTTTTGAATGGAGTCTCTGTATAATGGATGTGAAAGCAGAGAACCAACACCGATGAGAATATATAAAATACTAAATGATGATAATATACACATACACAGAAGAATATCTGTTTTCAAAATAACATGAATGATGGTAAAGACATATGTTTCATTCAACGTATTTTTGGGAACAAAGAGAGAAACTAAAGGACAAACGTGTTGCTCATTTGCCACCAGAGACACTCATTATCAGCATGTTACGGAGAACCACACAACATTACCGCTTGTTACGTGGAAGACAGACAATCATTTTATTGATCAACTGTTTAACATAGATATCAAAACAGAAGACACAATTTACAGAACACCCCTCTCAGAGACGGAGGGAGTGAAAAGCAATTAAGGAAAGGACACAATGAAGGTTTTTTTCCATCAAATGATCAGTGTTTGAAAGTGACTGTACAAGAACATATCTTAACTCGTCTTCATAAAATATCACAAATAATGATTGAAGGAGAACTTTGTAATTCTAGTTTTTTCACAAAGGAGACGGACCACCACTGTATATGGGCCTCCACCTGTCAGTATGGGTCACTGTTCCCCTCCACCTGTCAGTATGGGTCACTATTCCCCCCATCTGTCAGTATGGGTCACTATTCCCCTCCATCTGTCAGTATGGGTCACTATTCCCCTACACCTGTCAGTATGGGTCACTATTCCCCTCCATCTGTCAGTATGGGTCACTATTCCCACCCATCTGTCAGTATGGGTCACTGTTCCCCTCCATCTGTCAGTATGGGTCACTGTTCCCCTCTATCTGTCAGTATGGGTCACTATTCCCCTCCACCTGTCAGTATGGGTCACTAGTCCCCTCCATCTGTCAGTATGGGTCACTATTCCCCTCCATCTGTCAGTATGGGTCACTATTCCCCTCCATCTGTCAGTATGGGTCACTATTCCCTCCATCTGTCAGTATGGGTCACTATTCCCCTCTATCTGTCAGTATGGGTCACTGTTCCCCTCCATCTGTCAGTATGGGTCACTAGTCCCCTCCATCTGTCAGTATGGGTCACTAGTCCCCTCCATCTGTCAGTATGGGTCACTATTCCCCTCCATCTGTCAGTATGGGTCACTGTTCCCCTCTATCTGTCAGTATGGGTCACTGTTCCCCTCCATCTGTCAGTATGGGTCACTAGTCCCCTCTATCTGTCAGTATGGGTCACTGTTCCCCTCCATCTGTCAGTATGGGTCACTAGTCCCTCCATCTGTCAGTGTGGGTCACTATTCCCCTCCATCTGTCAGTATGGGTCACTATTCCCCTCCACCTGTCAGTATGGGTCACTGTTACCCTCCATCTGTCAGTATGGGTCACTGTTCCCCTCCATCTGTCAGTATGGGTCACTAGTCCCCTCTATCTGTCAGTATGGGTCACTAGTCCCTCCATCTGTCAGTATGGGTCACTAGTCCCCTCCATCTGTCAGTGTGGGTCACTATTCCCTCCATCTGTCAGTATGGGTCACTATTCCCCTCCACCTGTCAGTATGGGTCACTGTTACCCTCCATCTGTCAGTATGGGTCACTATTCCCCTCCATCTGTCAGTATGGGTCACTGTTACCCTCCACCTGTCAGTATGGGTCACTATTCCCTCCACCTGTCAGTATGGGTCACTGTTCCCCTCCATCTGTCAGTATTCACTATTCCCCTCCATCTGTCAGTATGGGTCACTATTCCCATCCACCTGTCAGTATGGGTCACTGTTAACCTCCACCTGTCAGTATGGGTCACTATTCCCCCTCCATCTGTCAGTATGGGTCACTATTCCCCTCTATCTGTCAGTATGGGTCACTGTTCCCCTCCACCTGTCAGTATGGGTCACTATTCCCTCCACCTGTCAGTATGGGTCACTATTCCCCTCCATCTGTCAGTATGGGTCACTGTTCCCCTCCACCTGTCAGTATGGGTCACTATTCCCCTCCATCTGTCAGTATGGGTCACTGTTACCCCTCCACCTGTCAGTATGGGTCACTATTCCCCTCCATCTGTCAGTATGGGTCACTGTTCCCCTCCATCTGTCAGTATGGGTCACTATTGCCCTCCATCTGTCAGTATGGGTCACTATTGCCTTCCATCTGTCAGTATGGGTCACTATTCCCCTCCATCTGTCAGTATGGGTCACTATTCCCTCCATCTGTCAGTATGGGTCACTGTTACCCTCCAGCTGTCAGTATGGGTCACTATTCCCCTCCACCTGTCAGTATGGGTATCTATTCCCCTCCATCTGTCAGTATGGGTCACTATTCCCCTCCATCTGTCAGTAAGGGTCACTATTCCCCTCCATCTGTCAGTATGGGTCACTATTCCCCTCCATCTGTCAGTATGGGTCACTATTCCCCTCCATCTGTCAGTATGGGTCACTGTTCCCCTCCATCTGTCAGTATGGGTCACTATTCCCCTCCATCTGTCAGTATGGGTCACTATTCCCCTCCATCTGTCAGTATGGGTCACTATTCCCCTCCATCTGTCAGTAAGGGTCACTATTCCCCTCCATCTGTCAGTATGGGTCACTGTTCCCCTCCACCTGTCAGTATGGGTCACTATTCCCCTCCACCTGTCAGTATGGGTCACTATTCCCCTCCATCTGTCAGTATGGGTCACTGTTACCCTCCACCTGTCAGTATGGGTCACTATTCCCCTCCACCTGTCAGTATGGGTCACTGTTCCCCTCCATCTGTCAGTATGGATCACTATTCCCCTCCATCTGTCAGTATGGGTCACTATTCCCCTCCACCTGTCAGTATGGGTCACTGTTACCCTCCACCTGTCAGTATGGGTCAATATTCCCCTCCACCTGTCAGTATGGGTCACTATTACCCTCCATCTGTCAGTATGGGTCACTGTTACCCTCCACCTGTCAGTATGGGTCACTATTCCCCTCCATCTGTCAGTATGGGTCACTATTCCCTCCATCTGTCAGTATGGGTCACTATTCCCCTCCACCTGTCAGTATGGGTCACTATTGCCCTCCACCTGTCAGTATGGGTCACTATTCCCCTCCATCTGTCAGTATGGGTCACTATTGCCCTCCACCTGTCAGTATGGGTCACTATTCCCTCCATCTGTCAGTGTGGGTCACTATTCCCCTCCATCTGTCAGTATGGGTCACTGTTACCCTCCATCTGTCAGTATGGGTCACTATTCCCCTCCATCTGTCAGTATGGGTCACTGTTACCCTCCACCTGTCAGTATGGGTCAATATTCCCCTCCACCTGTCAGTATGGGTCACTATTACCCTCCATCTGTCAGTATGGGTCACTGTTACCCTCCACCTGTCAGTATGGGTCACTGTCACTATTCCCTCCATCTGTCAGTATGGGTCACTATTCCCCTCCATCTGTCAGTATGGGTCACTATTCCCCTCCACCTGTCAGTATGGGTCACTATTGCCCTCCACCTGTCAGTATGGGTCACTATTCCCCTCCATCTGTCAGTATGGGTCACTTGCCCTCCACCTGTCAGTATGGGTCACTATTCCCCTCCATCTGTCAGTGTGGGTCACTATTCCCCTCCATCTGTCAGTATGGGTCACTGTTACCCTCCATCTGTCAGTATGGGTCACTATTCCCTCCATCTGTCAGTATGGGTCACTGTTACCCTCCATCTGTCAGTATGGGTCACTGTTACCCTCCATCTGTCAGTGTGGGTCACTATTCCCCTCCATCTGTCAGTATGGGTCACTGTTCCCCTCCACCTGTCAGTGTGGGTCACTATTCCCCTCCATCTGTCAGTATGGGTCACTATTCCCCTCCATCTGTCAGTATGGGTCACTGTTACCCTCCACCTGTCAGTATGGGTCACTATTCCCCTCCATCTGTCGGTATGGGTCACTATTCCCCCTCCACCTGTCAGTATGGGTCACTATTCCCCTCCATCTGTCGGTATGGGTCACTATTCCCCTCCACCTGTCAGTATGGGTCACTGTTCCCCTCCATCTGTCAGTATGGGTCACTGTTCCCCTCCATCTGTCAGTATGGGTCACTGTTACCCTCCATCTGTCAGTATGGGTCACTATTCCCTCCATCTGTCAGTATGGGTCACTATTCCCTCCACCTGTCAGTATGGGTCACTATTCCCCTCCACCTGTCAGTGTGGGTCACTATTCCCCTCCATCTGTCAGTATGGGTCACTATTCCCTCTATCTGTCAGTATGGGTCACTATTCCCCTCCATCTGTCAGTATGGGTCACTATTCCCCTCCATCTGTCAGTATGGGTGACTGTTACCCTCCATCTGTCAGTATGGGTCACTATTCCCCTCCATCTGTCAGTATGGGTCACTATTCCCCTCCACCCAGTATGGGTCACTATTGTCCATCTGTCATGGGTCACTATTCCCCTCCATCTGTCAGTATGGGTCACTGTTACCCTCCATCTGTCAGTATGGGTCACTAGTCCCCTCCATCTGTCAGTATGGGTCACTATTCCCCTCCATCTGTCAGTATGGGTCACTATTCCCCTCCACCTGTCAGTATGGGTCACTATTCCCCTCCACCTGTCAGTATGGGTCACTAGTCCCCTGTCTACTAGTCCCCTCTATCTGTCAGTATGGGTCACTATTCCCCTCCATCTGTCAGTATGGGTCACTATTCCCCTCCATCTGTCAGTATGGGTCACTATTCCCCCTCCACCTGTCAGTATGGGTCACTATTCCCCTCCACCTGTCAGTATGGGTCACTATTCCCCTCCATCTGTCAGTATGGGTCACTGTTACCCTCCATCTGTCAGTATGGGTCACTATTCCCCTCCATCTGTCAGTATGGGTCACTATTCCCCTCCATCTGTCAGTATGGGTCACTATTCCCCTCCATCTGTCAGTATGGGTGACTGTTACCCTCCATCTGTCAGTATGGGTCACTATTCCCCTCCATCTGTCAGTATGGGTCACTATTCCCCTCTATCTGTCAGTATGGGTCACTATTCCCCTCCATCTGTCAGTATGGGTGACTGTTACCCTCCATCTGTCAGTATGGGTCACTATTCCCCTCCATCTGTCAGTATGGGTCACTATTCCCCTCCATCTGTCAGTATGGGTCACTATTCCCCTCCATCTGTCAGTATGGGTCACTATTCCCCTCCATCTGTCAGTATGGGTCACTGTTCCCCTCCACCTGTCAGTATGGGTCACTAGTCCCCTCTATCTGTCAGTATGGGTCACTATTCCCCTCCATCTGTCAGTATGGGTCACTATTCCCCTCCATCTGTCAGTATGGGTCACTATTCCCCTCCATCTGTCAGTATGGGTCACTATTCCCCTCCATCTGTCAGTATGGGTCACTATTCCCTCCATCTGTCAGTATGGGTCACTATTCCCCTCCATCTGTCAGTATGGGTCACTAGTCCCCTCCATCTGTCAGTATGGGTCACTGTTCCCCTCCATCTGTCAGTATGGGTCACTATTCCCCTCCATCTGTCAGTATGGGTCACTATTCCTCTCCATCTGTCAGTATGGGTCACTGTTACCCTCCACCTGTCAGTATGGGTCACTATTCCCCTCCACCTGTCAGTATGGGTCACTATTCCTCTCCATCTGTCAGTATGGGTCACTGTTACCCTCCACCTTTCAGTATGGGTCACTATTCCCCTCCATCTGTCAGTATGGGTCACTATTCCCCTCCATCTGTCAGTATGGGTCACTATTCCCCTCCATCTGTCAGTATGGGTCACTATTCCCCTCCATCTGTCAGTATGGGTCACTATTCCCCTCCATCTGTCAGTATGGGTCACTATTCCCCTCCACCTGTCAGTATGGGTCACTGTTCCCCTCCACCTGTCAGTATGGGTCACTAGTCCCCTCTATCTGTCATGGGTATGGGTCACTATTCCCCTCCATCTGTCAGTATGGGTCACTATTCCCCTCCATCTGTCAGTATGGGTCACTATTCCTCTCCATCTGTCAGTATGGGTCACTATTCCCCTCCATCTGTCAGTATGGGTCACTATTCCCCTCCATCTGTCAGTATGGGTCACTATTCCCCATCTCCATCTGTCAGTATGGTCACTATTCCCCTCCACCTGTCAGTATGGGTCACTATCCCCCCTCCACCTGTCAGTATGGGTCACTGTTCCCCTCCACCTGTCAGTATGGGTCACTATTCCCCTCCATCTGTCAGTATGGGTCACTATTCCCCTCCATCTGTCAGTATGGGTCACTAGTCCCCTCCCACTGAAGGCCTGGGGCGTTATCATTAGTGCACACTAACAAACAGTTGCAGAACGCTTTGCAACGCTAATAAGAGTTAATATCGGACATATTCAGCTATGTCCTTCTCCGTTTTCGTTTCTTTTTACAGACATCCCTGGACCTAAACTATTGTGTGAATCCACCAAGTCAGTTTTGAGGGAAAATCATTGATGACTTTGAATAAATGCTGTACTCCCTTCTTTTAGGACTTGAAATTCATGTGTTATGCATGCAGATAGTGGTGGATAAACACAGCTTATGTTGGTTTCGGTCTTCTCCCCAGATGAGGGTAGCTGCCTGTCCTTACCCTCAGAGTTGAGCTCCACTGCACCACATACTGTGTAATATGTCTACTACTCTTGAGGTGAACGTTCTGTGATACGATCAAAGAACTTGTACATTTTTTATTCTGATTCTGAAAATGGAACTGCAGTACAAGTACAACAGGCTTACTAATACCATAGATACAGTAGCATATCATTTTTTTCCAAAATATATATATATATATATAGGAAACTTTTGATGAAATATTCACTTTTAAGATATATGAAACTTTAAAATGCAACTTAAAGAATGGAAGAACAAACAAATGATTTTCAAGTGGCTTCGGTAACATGTTGAAGATGAAATAATCAAATAACTGTTGGAAGACTACAGAACCGAGAGCTGGTTTGGTCTTAACGTATTGTGGTCAATGGGGTCGGTGATGTCACATGGATTAGTCAGTGTATTGTATTTTCACGACTTTAACGATGGAAAATACATTTTGAATTCATGGACTTTTTGACTCTGTTGTGTATGTGAAAATGTGTTTGCTATAGAAATGAAAAGGGATGGATGTAGTTGTAACAAAGAACACATACAGTCCAATCAGCCTGCTATACCAGCCTGATCAGCCAATCACTGTAGCATGGTCTCAGGTCCGTTTGTACCCTCTCGCCTACTCCAATGACCATACTGTAGGTAGGCAAGACAGTACAAACTGATCTGGGACCAGGCTAATATCACTCTAGTCTTTCGCCTCAAAGGACCAGGTTGTCAATTTAGTTCAAAACATAGATATGGAATTACAAAGATTATATTTCTATGTTTTAAAGATCGACTCTGGTCTCCATGCAGTAAGTGTGTTCTGTTTAGTGTTTGTTACCCTTTCTAGGGATTTACTATTCTGTAATAGTTTAGCATCCATAGATCCATCTAGAGCGCTGTCTGTATGGACTATTTTTGTATCTCAAAAAGAAAAATTACATTTAAGAATATCAAGAAATTACCTGGAATTTACCTGGAAGTGAGTTAAAAGTACATGTATTTATGTTTTATTGTTGCCAAAGAGAAGTATTCAATGAAGTCTTGGGGCAAATAGGAACATAGGATATTTGATCTAGATTGTTTTAACCCACTAGTGGTGAGACGACAGCCTGGGTACCAGTCTGTGCCATCATGCCACTCCTGGTGCCCAGGCTAGTGAGACGAAAGGGATGTGATGATGAGCAATGTTAGGCCCTGCCCTGGTCGTGATTTAAACAGGACTAGTTTAGGGATGCTGTCAGTAAGATGTGTCCTGGTCGTGATTTAAACAAACAGGACTAGTTTAGAGATGCTGTCAGTAAGATGTGCCCTGGTCGTGATTTAAACAAACAGGACTAGTTTAGGGATGCTGTCAGTAAGATGTGTCCTGGTCGTGATTTAAACAAACAGGACTAGTTTAGGGATGCTGTCAGTAAGATGTGTCCTGGTCGTGATTTAAACAAACAGGACTAGTTTAGGGATGCTGTCAGTAAGATGTGTCCTGGTCGTGATTTAAACAAACAGGACTAGTTTAGGGATGCTGTCAGTAAGAGGTGTCCTGGTCATGATTTAAACAAACAGGACTAGTTTAGGGATGCTGTCAGTAAGATGTGCCCTGGTCGTGATTTAAACAAACAGGACTAGTTTAGGGATGCTGTCAGTAAGATGTGCCCTGGTCGTGATTTAAACAAACAGGACTAGTTTAGAGATGCTGTCAGTAAGATGTGTCCTGGTCGTGATTTAAACAAACAGGACTAGTTTAGGGATGCTGTCAGTAAGATGTGTCCTGGTCGTGATTTAAACAAACAGGACTAGTTTAGGGATGCTGTCAGTAAGATGTGTCCTGGTCGTGATTTAAACAAACAGGACTAGTTTAGGGATGCTTTCAGTAAGATGTGTCCTGGTCGTGATTTAAACAAACAGGACTAGTTTAGGGATGCTGTCAGTAAGATGTGTCCTGGTCGTGATTTAAACAAACAGGACTAGTTTAGGGATGCTGTCAGTAAGACGTGCCCCACCCCCACTCTACTTTCTGTACGTTATGAAATATAAATAAAGTGTTTTACACATTCAATGTGTGTCTCAGGTATTTCTTGGTACAGACACACACAACCGCACCAAAAGGAATGAGATGATTATTGTTTCTTCTTGTACAGTATCAACACACTGCTATTATACGGAATACACTCTACAATGCGTTATTTTACCTATGTTTCATACAGTACATTCAGTGTGTCTTTCTATCCATTGTAGATTGATTTACAGACAAATGAAACTGGATGAGAACTACATACATATAGAAACGGGTACAAAATACAACAGGAATATATATTATAAGGTACAAATCCTTTGTTTCATGTAGTAATGGCATGACAGAAGAACAATGGGATTCATGTCAATTAACAGTTAGTATATTGTTTGAATGCATGAATTCTTAATCCTATTGTTCTGCTGTCATTTACTATATGAAAATAACACAGAAAATAATCTATATAGAATGCTATAACTTCGTGTAATGTGAATAGTATTCTTTCTCTCTGTTCTAAGACCCAGTAGAACCCAGACTCCAGTAGTAGAAGGTTGGAGTCCCAGTAGAGCCCAGACTCCAGTAGAACCCAGACTCCAGTAGAAGGTTGGAGTCCCAGTAGAACCCAGACTCCAGTAGAAGGTTGGAGTCCCAGTAGAACCCAGACTCCAGTAGAACCCAGACTCCAGTAGAAGGTTGGAGTCCCAGTAGAACCCAGACTCCAGTAGAACCCAGACTCCAGTAGAAGGTTGGAGTCCCATTAGAACCCATACTCCAGTAGAAGGTTGGAGTCCCAGTAGAACCCAGACTCCAGTAGAAGGTTGGAGTCCCAGTAGAACCCAGACTCCAGTAGAACCCCAGACTCCAGTAGAAGGTTGGAGTCCCAGTAGAACCCAGACTCCAGTAGAACCTAGACTCCAGTAGAAGGTTGGAGTCCCAGTAGAACTCAGACTCCAGTAGAACCTAGACTCCAGTAGAAGGTTGGAGTCCCAGTAGAACCCAGACTCAGTAGAAGGTTGGAGTCCCAGTAGAACCCAGACTCCAGTAGAACCCAGACTCCAGTAGAAGGTTGGAGTCCCAGTTGAACCCAGACTCCAGTAGAACCTAGACTCCAGTAGAAGGTTGGAGTCCCAGTAGAACCCAGACTCCAGTAGAACCTAGACTCCAGTAGAAGGTTGGAGTCCCAGTAGAACTCAGACTCCAGTAGAACCTAGACTCCAGTAGAAGGTTGGAGTCCCAGTAGAACCCAGACTCCAGTAGAACCCAGACTCCAGTAGAAGGTTGGAGTCCCAGTTGAACCCAGACTCCAGTAGAACCTAGACTCCAGTAGAAGGTTGGAGTCCCAGTTGAACCCAGACTCCAGTAGAATGTTTTTACACACAGCCAGCCTGTCCAGTGCTCTGTTTATTCTCCGTAATATAGGCCCTTTGAAATGTAGAAAATACTTTACTTTGTGACAAATGTATTACTCAGACAAACTAAAGATATTCCCAACAAATCCCAAATGGCAATAAGTAACATACTGTATGACCAGATCATAGAACTAGACCCACAAATTAATATAGATCAAACAACGAAATCTTCTTAAACTTAATGTATGCATAAATCATTATTCCTAACAAATAACAGATTAAGCTACAATTTCCTGCATGCAGTATATAACAGTTTTCAAATGCTTTAATTGTATTGAGGATAGAGTCCAAGGCTAGTTGGGCTTGAATGCTATGGATAGTTCAGTTAGACAGGTATGTTCCGTAATCATAGGTCCTGCTAAAACTAAATTTTTACAGCAGAATCAGGGTTCTTCTCTTCCAATTGGCTGGCTAAATATATCCGTGCCTCACAGCAACCAATCAGCACCAAGGATAACAGGAAGTAGAGCATGGAGCTAATAGAGGTTTGGAGGAGGAGATTGGTCATGGTCAGAGATGAGAGGCCTGGGTTGGTCCTCAGTGGACTGGGCTGGCGGGGGGGACACTGTAGGGACAGGAGAGATGAAAGACAGGAAGTGGGGGACCAACAGTTATTAACATCCAGGATTATAGGAGTAGAGAATCATCACTTTTACTGCAGCAAGAGAGTAAGTTTGGAGCTGCCTCTTGTTGAAGATGGGTTAAGAGTGAAATGAGACTGATGTGTGAACAAGGCAAGCAGTCGTGCTACAACATAAAATTGACAGAGAATGAAGATTTGGTTCATCTGTTCGGGAACGTTCGTACAGGTGTGCACAGGTTACCATTTCAGACCCAGGCTATGGACCCTCGTGAAACCAGACTAGCCAATGACAGTTGATGTGAAAGTAAGAAAGACCGAGTTGACATGAGAGGAAGCCAGTGAATGAATGCGTGACAGTTGGTTGGCTGAATGGCAACAGGTGCCTCATCTTGTCACTTACGAGGGGGGTCCTGCCGTCTCAAAAGTGGGCAAACTGTTCACTCAAAAGCCTCACACTGAAAGGTAAACAGAGTCCTATGGTGTGAACATTCACGTCCATCTCAAAGAATAGATAAATAATGTCACTTACTTATCATTGTAATGTGTCACTTCTTAGTAAACGAACCATCGCCACAGTACTCAAACAGAAATATTAATCACACTACACATTTAGATTTGATTAAACACATTCTTTACATATAACCAATGAATCTGCTATAGACAGTAAAGCATATTCAAAACAATATTGTCCCGTATATGGTTAGTTTTAAGTATTTTTCAAAAAAACTCCAACCAATGTCAGTAATACTAAAGTTAATCTTAGGTCATTATGTCATTCTCTGTTACTCCCCAGAATGCAATTTGTTCAGTACAACAAAACAAAAGAACCAACATAAAAGGCAAGTAATGCAAGGCCACACACAAACAGTCATATGACACATTCAAACAAACATTACACAGATCACACCAACACACAGAGTACTGTACAGACAGACAGACACCAGCTAAATGGCACTACAATACCTGTTGCAGGGCAGGGCTCACAGGGCAGGTTTACATGCAGTTGGGAGAAGTAGCTGTTTGTGAGCAGTAAGACGAACTAGCTGGCTGGCTGGATGGATGGGGATTGGTGGTGGATCAGGAGGGAAGCCATATGACATCGTACTGTAGTCTACAGCGGTATGGTGGTGGATCAGAATAACTACTGTACTGTAGCCTACAGCGGTATGGTGGTGGATCAGAATAACTACTGTATTGTAGCCTACAGCGGTATGGTGGTGGATCAGTATAACTACTGTACTGTAGCCTACAGCGGTATGGTGGTGGATCAGAATAACTACTGTATTGTAGCCTACAGCGGTATGGTGGTGGATCAGTATAACTACTGTACTGTAGCCTACAGCGGTATGGTGGTGGATCAGTATAACTACTGTACTGTAGCCTACAGCGGTATGGTGGTGGATCAGAATAACTACTGTACTGTAGTCTACAGCGGTATGGTGGTGGATCAGAATAACTACTGTACTGTAGCCTACAGCGGTATGGTGGTGGATCAGTATAACTACTGTACTGTAGCCTACAGCGGTATGGTGGTGGATCAGTATAACTACTGTACTGTAGCCTACAGCGGTATGGTAGTGGATCAGAATAACTACTGTATTGTAGCCTACAGCGGTATGGTGGTGGATCAGTATAACTACTGTACTGTAGCCTACAGCGGTATGGTGGTGGATCAGTATAACTACTGTACTGTAGCCTACAGCGGTATGGTGGTGGATCAGAATAACTACTGTACTGTAGTCTACAGCGGTATGGTGGTGGATCAGAATAACTACTGTACTGTAGCCTACAGCGGTATGGTGGTGGATCAGTATAACTACTGTACTGTAGCCTACAGCGGTATGGTGGTGGATCAGTATAACTACTGTACTGTAGCCTACAGCGGTATGGTAGTGGATCAGAATAACTACTGTATTGTAGCCTACAGCGGTATGGTGGTGGATCAGTATAACTACTGTACTGTAGCCTACAGCGGTATGGTGGTGGATCAGTATAACTACTGTACTGTAGCCTACAGCGGTATGGTGGTGGATCAGAATAACTACTGTACTGTAGCCTACAGCGGCATGGTGGTGAATCAGAATAACTACTGTACTGTAGTCTACAGCGGTATGGTGGTGGATCAGAATAACTACTGTATTGTAGCCTACAGCGGTATGGTGGTGGATCAGAATAACTACTGTACTGTAGCCTACAGCGGTATGGTGGTGGATCAGAATAACTACTGTACTGTAGCCTACAGCGGTATGGTGGTGGATCAGAATAACTACTGTAGCCTACAGCGGTATGGTGGTGGATCAGAATAACTACTGTAGCCTACAGCGGTATGGTGGTGGATCAGTATAACTACTGTACTGTAGTCTACAGCGGTATGGTGGTGGATCAGAATAACTACTGTACTGTAGACTACAGTGCTATTCATTCAACAACCCTAACTTCATGTCCACATCCCGGTTCAACCCGAATCCTATAGCCTCAAACCTAACCCTAACCCTAATCCTAGCTCCAGCCACAACCACATCTCTAGCCGCAACCCAAACCCCATCTCTAGCCGCAACCCAAACCCTAACTCTCACAAGCCGCTACAAATCAACAGAGATGCATGACGCCAACACCATCATTAAGTTTGCCAATGACACGCCGGTGATAGGACAGATCACTGACAACGACGATGAGACAGCCTATAGGAGACCTGGCAGTGTGGTGCCAGGACAATAACCTCTCCCTCAACATCGTCAAGAAAAAATGAGCTGATCATAAACTACAGGAAATGGAGGACTGAGCACGCTCCCATTCACATGGAGCAGGTTGAGAGCTTTTAAGTTCCTTGTCGTCCACATCACTAAGAAATTAACATGTTCCACACACACCCACATAGTTGTGAAGAGGGCACTACGGCGCCTCTTCCCCAACGAGAGTCTGAAAAGGTTTGGCATGTGTTCTCAGATCCTCCAAAAGGTCGACAGCCTGCCCACTGACTGGTGCATCGCTTGGTACGGCAACTGCTCGGCACCCGACTGCAAGGCGCTACAGAGGGAAGTGTATACTACACAGTACATAACCGGGGCAAAGCTTCCTGCCATCCAGGACCTCTATACCAGGTGGTGTCAGAGGAAGGGCCCCAAAAATGGTCAAAGACTCCAACCACCCAAGTCATTTAGACAGTTCTCTCTGCCTCTGCACAGCAAGCGGTAGTGGTGCATCAGGTCTTGAACCAATGGGACCCTAAACAGCTTGACTTTACCCCTTCTGTACCTACAGTGCTCTCAGAAAATATGATTATCCCTAGACTTTTTCCACATTTTGTTAGGTTACAGCCTTACTCTAAAATGTATTATATTGTTTTTTTCCCCACACCAATCTTCACACAATACCCCATAATGACAAGAAAAACAGGATTAATTATTAAATTATTAAAAATTTATTAAAAATAAATAACGGTAATTTACATAAGTATTCAGACCCTTTACTCAGTTACTTTACTCTACCACCATGCTTCACTGTAGCGATGGTGCCAGGTTTCCTGCAGACGTAACGCTTGGCATTCAGGCCAAAGGTTTCAATCTTGGTTTCATCAGACCAGAGAATCGCATTTCTCATGGTCTGAGAGTCTTTAGGTGTCTTTTGGCAAACTCCAGGCAGGCTGTCATGTGCCGTTTACTGAGGAGTGGCTTCCATACCACAAAGGCCTGATTGGTGGAGTGCTGCAGAGATGGTTGTCCTTCTGAAAGGTTCTCCCATCTCCACAGAGGAACTCTGGATCTCTGTCAGTGACCATCGGTTTCTTGGTTACCTCCTGACCAAGGTCCTTCTCCCCCGATTGCTCAGTTTGGCCGGGCGGCCAGCTTTAGGAAGAGTCTTGGTGGTTCCAAACTTCTTCCATTTAAGAAATATGGAGGTTACTGTGTTCTTGGGTCCCATCAATGCTGTAGAAATGTTTTGGTACTCTTCCCCAGATCTATAACTCCAGATGTGGTTGACGGTTTGTTGAAAATGAGACCATCTATAAGAGTGACTATCTACAGTGAGTGTACAAAACATTAAGGACACCATCCTAATATTGTGTTACACTCAGAACAGCCTCAATTTGTCAGGCATGGAATAAAAGATATTGAAAGCGTCCACAGGAATTCTGTCCCATGTTAACTCCAATGCTTCCCACAGTTGTGTCAAGTTTGCTAGATGTCCTTTGTATGGTGGACCATTCTTGATACACACAGAAACTGTTGAGCTTGAAAAATCCAGCAGCGTTGCAGTTCTTGACACACTCAAACCGGTGTACCTGGTACCTACTACCATACCACGTTCAAAGGCACTTTTTTGTCTTGCCCATTCACCCTCAATGGCAGACATACACAATCCATGTCTCAAGACTTAAAAATCCTTCTTTAACCCGTCTCCTCCCCTTCATCTAAACGGATTGAAGGCTACTTGTAAGAGGGGAGGCTTAGGGTGGGAGGCTACTTGGAAGAGGGGAGGCTTAGGGTGGGAGGCTACTTGTAAGTGGGGAGGGGTGGGAGGCTACTTGTAAGAGGGGAGGCTTAGGGTGGGAGGCTACTTGCAAGAGGGGAGGCTTAGGGTGGGTGACTACTTGTAAGTGGGGAGGCTTAGGTGGGTGGGAGGCTTAAGAGGGGAGGCTTAGGGTGGGAGGCTTAAGTGGGGAGGGGGTGGGCTTAGGGTGGGAGGACTACTTGTAAGTGGGGAGGCTTAGGGTGGGAGGCTACTTGTAAGTGGGGAGGCTTAGGGTGGGAGGCTACTTGTAAGTGGGGAGGCTTAGGGTGGGAGGCTACTTGTAAGTGGGGAGGCTTAGGGTGGGAGGCTACTTGTAAGTGGGGTGGCTTAGGGTGGGAGGCTTAGGAAAGTAGCATGAAGCTCATCACCGTGCCCTTTCACCAACCCATTAAATCACAACTTATTTCATCTGTAGCCTGATAAACTGCCTTCCCGATTCGTGAGAGGACCACACAACATATCATTACAAATACAACAGAGCTCTGAACTGAAGAAATATTTATTCCGCTTTTCTTCTATAGTAGAAAGTCAACGTACATTTGAGGTCATTTTCAACATTACAACTGTTTTGGTATCCCCCCAAATCAAATCAAATCAAATCAAATGTATTTATATAGCCCTTCGTACATCAGCTGATATCTCAAAGTGCTGTACAGAAACCCAGCCTAAAACCCCAAACAGCAAGCAATGCAGGTGTAGAAGCACGGTGGCTAGGAAAAACTCCTAGAAAAGCCAAAACCTAGGAAGAAACCTAGAGAGGAACCAGGCTATGTGGGGTGGCCAGTCCTCTTCTGGCTGTGCCGGGTAGAGATTATAACAGAACATGGCCAAGATGTTCAAATGTTCATAAATGACCAGCATGGTCGAATAATAATAAGGCAGAACAGTTGAAACTGGAGCAGCAGCACGGCCAGGTGGACTGGGGACAGCAAGGAGTCATCATGTCAAGTAGTCCTGGGGCATGGTCCTAGGGCTCAGGTCAGTTGAAACTGGAGCAGCAGCACGGCCAGGTGGACTGGGGACAGCAAGGAGTCATCATGTCAGGTAGTCCTGGGGCATGGTCCTAGGGCTCAGGTCCTCCGAGAGAGAGAAGGAGAGAATTAGAGAACGCACACTTAGATTCACACAGGACACCGAATTGGACAGGAGAAGTACTCCAGATATAACAAACTGACCCCAGCCCCCCGACACATAAACTACTGCAGCATAAATACTGGAGGCTGAGACAGGAGGGGTCAGGAGACACTGTGGCCCCACCCGAGGACACCCCCGGACAGGGCCAAACAGGAAGGATATAACCCCACCCACTTTGCCAAAGCACAGCCCCCACACCACTGGAGGGATATCTTCAACCACCAACTTACCATCCTGAGACAAAGCTGAGTATAGCCCGCAAAGATCTCCGCCACGGCACAACCCAAGGGGGGGCGCCAACCCAGACAGGATGACCACATCAGTGAATCAACCCACTCAGGTGACGCACCCCCTCCAGGGACGGCATGAGAGAGCCCCAGCAAGCCAGTGACTCAGCCCCTGTAACAGGGTTAGAGGCAGAGAATCCCAGTGGAAAGAGGGGAACCGGCCAGGCAGAGACAGCAAGGGTGGTTCGTTGCTCCAGAGCCTTTCCGTTCACCTTCCCACTCCTGGGCCAGACTACACTCAATCATATGACCCACTGAAGAGATGAGTCTTCAGTAAAGACTTAAAGGTTGAGACCGAGTTTGCGTCTCTGACATGGGTAGGCAGACCGTTCCATAAAAATGGAGCTCTATAGGAGAAAGCCCTGCCTCCAGCTGTTTGCTTAGAAATTCTAGGGACAATTAGGAGGCCTGCGTCTTGTGACCGTAGCGTACGTGTAGGTATGTACGGCAGGACCAAATCAGAGAGATAGGTAGGAGCAAGCCCATGCAATGCTTTGTAGGTTAGCAGTAAAACCTTGAAATCAGCCCTTGCTTTGACAGGAAGCCAGTGTAGGGAGGCTAGCACTGGAGTAATATGATCAAATTTTTTGGTTCTAGTCAGGATTCTAGCAGCCGTATTTAGCACTAACTGAAGTTTATTTAGTGCTTTATCCGGGTAGCCGGAAAGTAGAGCATTGCAGTAGTCCAACCTAGAAGCGACAAAAGCATGGATTAATTTTTCTGCATCATTTTTGGACAGAAAGTTTCTGATTTTTGCAATGTTACGTAGATGGAAAAAAGCTGTCCTTGAAATGGTCTTGATATGTTCTTCAAAAGAGAGATCAGGGTCCAGAGTAACGCCGAGGTCCTTCACAGTTTTATTTGAGATGACTGTACAACCATTAAGATTAATTGTCAGATTCAACAGAAGATCTCTTTGTTTCTTGGGACCTAGAACAAGCATCTCTGTTTTATCCGAGTTTAAAAGTAGAAAGTTTGCTGCCATCCACTTCCTTATGTCTGAAACACATGCTTCTAGCGAGGGCAATTTTGGGGCTTCACCATGTTTCATTGAAATGTACAGCTGTGTATCATCCGCATAGCAGTGAAAGTTAACATTATGTTTTCGAATAACATCCCCAAGAGGTAAAATATAGTGAAAACAACAAATGTGCCCAAATCATGCACAGCAATAATTCTCTGTACATCACTCAGATGGAACTTTACAACAAAACATTTGCATTGTTGCAAAAACAAAATGACAAATAGAAGAATCATAAAGAGTATAATATATATAGAGTATAATATATATAGAGTATAATATATATAGAGTATAATATATATATATATATAGAGTATAATATATATAGAGTATAATATATATAGAGTATAATATAGAGTATAATATAGAGTATAATATATATAGAGTATAATATATATAGAGTATAATATATATATTATACAGTGCATTCTGAAAGTATTCATACCCATTGACTTTTTCCACATTTTGTTATGTTAGAGCCTTAATTAAATGAATGTTTTTCCCCAGAAAAATCTACACACAATACCCCATAATGACAAAGCGAAACCTGATTTTTAGTAGCCACACCTCAGCAAATGGCATGACAGCCCGCTTGGAGTTTGCCAAAGGGCACTTAAAGGACTCTGACTGTGAGAAACAAGATTCTCTGGCCTGATGAAACCAAGATTGAACTCTTTGGCCTAAATGCCAAGCGTCATGTCTGGAGGAAACCTAGCACCATCCCTACGGTGAAGCATGGTGGTGGCAGCAACATACTGTGGGGATGTTTTTAGGGACTGGAAGACTAGTCAGTATTGAAGGAAAGATGAACGGAGCAAAGTACAGAGAGATCTTTGATGAAAACCTGCTCTAGAGCGCTCAGGACCTCAGACTGGGGCGAAGGTTCACCTTCCAACAGGACAACGACCCTAAGCACACCGCAAAGACAACGCACGAGTGGCTTCGGGACATGTCTCTCAACTTCCTTTAGTGACCCAGCCTGAGCCCAGATTTGAACCTGATCGAACATCTTTGGAAAGACCTGAAAATAGCTGTGTATCGACGCTCCCCATTCAACCTGACAGAGGTTGAGAGGATCTGCAGAGAAGAATGGGAGAAAGTCCCTAAATACAGGTGTGCCTTGTGGCGCCAAGAACACTCGATGCTGTGCTCACTGCCAAAGGTGCATCAACAAAGTACTGAGTAATGGGCCAAGATACTTACGTAAATGTAATATTTATTTTTTTACATTAATTATTACTATAACAACCTGATTTTGTAACGTCACAAAATGTGGAAATGTCAATGGATCTAAATACTCTCCGAAGGCACTGTATGTATGCATGCAGGTATGTATGTACAAAAGTATTCATCCCCTTTGGTTTTTTTCCTATTTTGTTGCATTATAATGTGTCATTTAAATTGACTTCTATTTGAATTTCATGTAATGGACATAACACAAAATAGTCCAAATTGGTGAAGTAATTTATTTTTATTTTTTTGAATCGGGAAAAAAAAAAAGATGTATGAAGCCTTTGCTGTGAAATAATAATAATAAAACATTCATAAAAAGTAAAACATGGTGCGTGCTTATTTATTCACCCCCTTTGCTGTGAAGCCCCTAAATAAGATCTGGTGCAACCAATTACCTTCAGAAGTCACACAATTAGTTACATAAAGTCCACCTGTGTGCAATCTAAGTGTCACATGATCAGTCACCTGTTCTGAAAGGCACTAGAGTCTGCAACACCACTAAGCAAGCAGCACAACCAAGCAAGCGGCATAATGAAGACCAAGGAGCTCTCCAAACAGGTCAGGGACATAGTTGTGGAGAAGTACAGATCAGGGTTGGGTTATAAAAAACATAGACATTTTGAACATCCCAAGGGGCACCATTAAATCCATTCTTAAAAAATATGGCATCACAATAAACCTGCCAAGAGAGGGCCACCACCAAAACTCACACATCAGGCAAGGAGGGCATTAATCACAGAGGCAACAAAGATAACACTGAAGGAGCTGCAAAGCTCCACAGCGGAGATTGGTGTATCTGTCCATAGGACCTCTTTAAGCCGTACACTCCAAAGAGCCGGGCTTTACGGAAGAGTGGCCAGGAAAAAAAGCCATTGCTTAAAGAAAACAATAAGCAAACATGTTTGGTGTTCGCCAAAAGGCATGTGGGATTCTCCCCAAACATATGGAAGAAGGTACTCTGGTCAGATGAGACTAAAATTTAGCTTTTTCGCCATCAAGGAAAATGCTATGTCTGGCGCAAACCCAACACTTCTCATCACCCCGAGAACATCGTCCCCACATCATGTTGTGGGGATGTTTTTCATCGGCAAGGACTGGGAAACTTGTTAGAATTGAAGGAATGATGGATGGCGCTAAATACAGGGAAATTCTTGAGGGAAACCTGTTTCAGTCTTCCAGAGATTTGAGACTGAGATGGAGGTTCACCTTACAGCAGGACAATGACCCTAAGCATACTGCCAAAGCAACACTTGAGTGGTTTAAGGGAAAACATTTAAATGTCTTGGAATGACCAAAGACCAGACTTCAATCCAATTGAGAATTTTTGGTCTGACTTAAATATTGCTTTACACCAGCAGAACCCATCTAACTTGGAAGGAGCAGTGTTTCCTTGAAGATTGGACAACAAAATGCCAGTGTCTAGATGTGCCAAGCTTATAGAGACATACCCCAAGAAACTTGCAGCTGTAATTGCTGCAGAAGGTGGCTCTAGAAAGTATTGACTTTGAGGGGGTGAATAGTTATGCACACTCAAGTTTTGTTTTGTCTTATTTCTTGTTTGTTTCATAATAAAAAATATTTAGCATCTTCAACGTGGTAGGCACACACACACAACCTTTCAATAGTTTGGGGTTACTTAGAAATGTCCCTGTTTTTGAAAGAAAAGCTATTTTTTGTCCATTAAAATTACATCAGCAATTGATCAGAAATACAGTGCAGACAGTGTTGTAAATGACTATTGTAGCTGGAAACGGCCGATTTTGTAATGGAATATCTACATAGGTGAACAGAGGCCCATTGTCAGCAACCATCACTACTGTGTTCCAATGGCACGTTGTGTTAGCTAATCCAGGTTTATCATTGTATAAGGCTAATTGATCATTAGAAAACCCTTTTGCAATTAAGTTAGCACAGCTGAAAACTGTTGTCCTGATTAAAGAAGCAATAAAACTGGCCTTTAGACTGGTTGAGTATCTGGAGCATCAGCATTTGTGGGTTCGATTACAGGCTCAAAATGGCCAGAAACAAATAACTTTCTACTGAAACGCTTCAGGAGTGATGGTTGCTGATAATGGGCCTCTGTACGCCTATGTAGATATTCCTTTTTAAAAAAGCTATATAAAATATCATCCGTTTCCAGCTACAGTCGTTTACAACATTAACAATGTCTACACTGTTTTTTTTAATCAATTTGATACAATTTTAAATGGACGAAAATGTTTTGTTTTTCTTTCAAAAATAAAAAATAAGGACGTTTCTAAGTGACCCCAAACCTTTGAACGGTAATGTATATCAAACAACCCCCCCACAGAGTGGTCATGCTCTCTCTCTTCAGATGTGGCAGTCTGAATACTCCAACCATGGCCTTATTCTAGAGGAGAAAGAAGCATTGGCAGCTTCTGGTCGTAGTAAATCGTTTGAGAGCGCTTTTGTCTCTACATTTAACATGGACAGAGAAGGGGGTTGGCAAAGCTAGGAGAAGAGAGGAGTTTGGTCACACACACACAAACAGCGAGACGGTGCGGGAAAGAGACAGCAATGAAGACACCATTTTGTTTGTGGCGGGATTGAGTTTTGGGCTGTAAATAACATGTACTCTTCTCTTTGGCAAGTTGTAATAATTGGGTCAATATAATAGGAGTTAAAGGGAGATTCAAAGATGGAATTTCTGATTTAGACAGGACCAGTTATTGACGAACATATAGACAAGCAGACAGACTAGCGTCTTTCTTTATTCAGCACATAGAAATAACAGACATGTTTTATCCTGCCTCACATTTCATGCTTTTTTCTCCCTTTCCCTTTATTTTAATACAAAGACAAATAGTACAAGAAGGCTGAATGAAGTCACAATGACAAATCAACTCCTGTCCCTTTTTTTTTCGAGGTCGCACAGTTGTTCATTTCATATGTGCTGCAAATATGTATATGTCACAATAGCAAGAGTTACAGTACATGTGACAAAATGCTATTTATTACAACGCTCTAAATGGCTATTGATCCAATTATTGCCATAATTTGCAGTTGTGCTGTTGGCAAATGGATGACTGATGACTCCTTTAAGGGCATCTCATCCATTCATTCAATCCAACATTTATGTATACAGTACATGTGTGTGCAGATCAGAACGACCTATTATTTCTGTGATATATGGTAATTACGCAACGGTTAGATTGAATGGTTTATAGCTAGCAAACATTTATTAATGTTAGTCACAACTCATCTTCCTATTGTATGCACAGCAAGAGAGGCACGGTGTAGTCACACTTATGGCATCCAGGCAGCACTGATTGGACGGGATGAGAACAGAGGCTGTTGCTTTGGCAACATGGTTTCCACACCATGAAATGTAGCACCTTTGTTGTGGGATGGCCGAGGTGCCCAGGCTTTCAGTCGTTTCTTCTTTCATGCATGAAAACAGTAATCCTACTCAGAGCCTCACAACTCTTTCTTTCAGGGATGGTTGTTTTCTACGTTCAGCCTTGTGTATATTTATATTAAAAAAATAAATTAAAAAAAAAAGATATTCAGAAATCCACAAGCATTTGATTATCAGAGTAAAAGTCTTTCACACTACCTGTCAGGTAACACCTCTGACATCATAAAACATGACTTTGTGGCTAATAATAACAACAACACATGTTTACAGAGAATGTCACAAATCATACAGACTATTGGGTCTTTAAGGTGCGTTTTGATCAGCTGATAATAAATAGATATACTAAATCATATATATTTTACTTTATGGTACATTAATGTACAGTACACATTCACGGTCATCCGTTCATTGGGCGGATGCCCCCCAATAAGTTATAATGATGAGGGGAAAAAAACCAAAAACATTTACATTTATTGAAGTTATTTCACTGCGTGTGAAGAGGGACATTAAGACTTTATCAGAAGAACCTCACAGTCTATAAAGTAAAGTTATTCTCTTACGGATAAGAAGAACCAGTATAGTTTTAACTTGACATTTGTTTTGATTTCATCTGTACACGACTGACACAATCCCCTGTGGATTACCATTTTGATTTACAATGATATTATAAATACTTCAACCTTCAATCTGGTGTAGAATGTTAAAGATTTTTATTTTATATATATGTGTTTACAGAGGAATAAATCCCCATTAAATAGAAAAGACATATACATGCATGAAAGACAAGCAAAAGATTTTCCTTATTTTCATCCTCAGTCCAATGATTTGGATGGTGTCGGTCCAATAGCGGTGGGTACTGGTTCCACCAGTGCTTGGCCTGGGAACTTCCCAGTAGTGTGAAAGTACCAGGTGAGAGAGGCAGGAAGGAACGGAAGATAGAGGATAGACAAGGCTTTCCCTTGGTGGATTTGGGGGGGGGGGGGGGGTAGACTGGCAAGCGCCGGAGGAGAGGGGAATGTTGTGGTGGGTTAGAGAGAGGGGGGGTGAGGGTTAGATAGAGGAGGGGTGAGGGTTAGATAGAGGAGGGGTGAGGGTTAGATAGAGGAGGGGTGAGGGTTAGATAGAGGAGGGGTGAGGGTTAGATAGAGGAGGGGTGAGGGTTAGATAGAGGAGGGGTGAGGGTTAGATAGAGGGGAGGGGTGAGGGTTAGAGTGACTGGTGAGGAGGGCGGATGATGAGGGATTGCAGAGGTGAAGTCTTATTGCAGCAGCAGCAAGCCGAGTCTGTGTCTGTCTGTCCCTTCTCACACTGTCGAAATCAATTTCGTAACTGTTCCCCCTTCAGAACTGTGGAACAAAGAGAAGGAGAAGCTTCCAGGTATCTACAGTATATAGGCACTCAGAGAAACAACAGTGGAGCAACACAACCACAGCCAAAAAAACTTGGCCAATCAACAGGCATTTAGTTTGGCCAATCAACAGGCATTTAGTTTGGCCAATCAACAGGCATTTAGTTTGGCCAATCAACAGGCATTTAGTTTGGCCAATTTTGGCGCAGGGTCCCATGCCTCAACAGGCATTTAGTTTCTCAACAGGCATTTACAATCCTTTCATCCATTCATGATGAGCATTTATTTGAATATCATAGTACTTCATCAACAGGCATTTAGTTAAGATCAATCCATTTTTTATATATCTGAACAATCCTTTCATCCATTCAGGGAAAGGATCTCCTTTTATATATCTGGGGAAAGGTTAAGACCGCAAAATGCTAATTTCATGTCTTCAATCTAATTTCTCTGATATGCTACAACAAATGAACTGACAGCCTTTTCACATTCAACGCTTACTGCAGACCGGAGTTCAAATAGCATAGAAAACACCTGCTATATGGACCCAGGTCTTGTATACGGCAGGGTAGCCTAGTGGTTAGAGCGTTGGACTAGTAACCGGAAGTTCAAACCCCTGAGCTGACAAGCTACAAATCTGTCGTTCTGCCCCTGAACAGGCAGTTAACCCACTGTTCCTAGGCCGTCATTGAAAATAAGAATTTGTTCTTAACTGACTTGCCTAGTTAAATAAAGGTAAAACAAATAAAATACTGTAGCCTATATACATGGACACAGAGCACGGTGTGGGCAGCAGCGCAGAAGGGATAGTAACAATACTAAGTAGCTAGGAGGGGAGTGTTCAAGCCTGGTGCTTTTCCCTGAAATCAAATGTACAATAGCCTAAATGACACGTAACGATAAAAAGCAAAAGGAAAACTAAAGCAACAAACATGTTTCAAAGTAATAGGATAAAACACTGAGGAAAAATAGGAACGGCCCCCTAGGAACAGCCCCCTAGGAACAGCCCCCTAGGAACAGCCCCCTAGGAAGAGCATAAGGTGATTCCCATTGGTCCAACATGGGTTGAGGTGGACCAACATTGGGTTTTTGGGCAAACCAACCTTTCTGTCCCACATAATCATGACAACATAGGTCTCGTCATCAGGGGGGGGGGGAAATGGAAACACACCAAAAATAAACCATTAAAATGATATGGCAATTAACACAACAAAAACCTGATATGTCCTTGTTCGATAGTTTATGTTGGAGCTCCTATCAGGGGGATACTTAAAGACACTAATTACGTGTAGTGTTTGCAAGTCCATGAAATCATATCCAATCCATCTAGTGCCACCCGGCCAAACCTCATCAATTCAGTATCACAACTGAGTATGTTTTTTTTTATCTATAGAGAAAAAATTAAGTGTGCCTTACCTCTTAGGAAAACGTTGCTCATACTGTTCAAGTCCTTGCTGTGGAGACAAAGAAAAAAACAAAACACTTTTCAGTCATCAAGTCCTTGGCACTTTTGTGTCACACTAGAAAGTTGACAACACATGATAATAGTACAGCTTGACTGGCAATCCACAACTCTATCAATTGAATTGCTGGAGATATTGTCAGTAGTAGTTTGTGGTCGTATCTGGCTTTGATTCAGCTTCAGAGTGTTCAATAGGTACATGTACAGGGTTGCAGGTGTGATTGCAGGGTACAGTGTTCAATAGTCACATGTACAGGGTTGCAGGTGTGATTGCAGGGTACAGTGTTCAATAGTCACATCACATGTACAGGGTTACAGGGTGTTTAATAGTCACATGTACAGGTGCAGGTGTGTGATTGATTGCAGGGTTGGGTACAGTGTTCAATGTACAGGGTTGCAGTCACATGTACAGTGGTCACATGTACAGGGTTGCAGGGTGCAGGGTACAGTGTTCAATAGTCACATGTACAGGGTTGCAGGTGTGATTGCAGGGTACAGTGTTCAATAGTCACATGTACAGGGTTGCAGGTGTGATTGCAGGGTACAGTGTTCAATAGTCACATGTACAGGGTTGCAGGTGTGATTGCAGGGAACAGTGAAAATCTTAGGCGCCGAGCTCCAAACATGCAGGACCAGTGAAATAAAACAAGGAAAATGTTTTAAAAAAAATAAAAAATAAATATATATATATATAAATAGCACTATATACACACACACATAACTGTAGTAGTGACAATTAAATACTGTAAATGTCCATTGGGATGGTTGAGGGGTAATTGGTATTTTATTAGGATCCCCATTAGCTGTTGTGAAAGTAGCAGCTACTCTTCCTGGGGTCCACACAAAACAGGAGACAATGCAGAACATTAATAAGACAAGAACAACTCAGGGACCGAACTACATTAAATCTAAAAATGGCCCACAGCCACACAAATATATATACACATAATATCTAGGTCAAGGCGAGGCGATGTACTGTGAGACGTTGTTTTATCTGTTTTTGAAACCAGGTTTGCTGTTCATTTGAGTAACATGAGATGGAAGGGAATTCTGTACAATAATGACTATATTTTTTTATTTATTTTACATTTATTTAACTAGGCATGTCAGTTAAGAACACATTCTTATTTACAAGGACGGCCTACCAAAAGGCCCCCTGTGGGGACGGGGTCTGGGATTGTAAATAAAACACATTATTAAATAAAAATATAGGAAAAAAACACACATCTCGACAATAGAGACACAACACTACATAAAAATAGACCTAAGATGACAACACAGCATGGCAAGTAACAACATGACAACAACATGGTAGCAACACAACATGGTAGCAACACAACATGACAACAACATGGTAGCAAAACAGGGTACAAACATTATTGGGCACAGACAACATCAAACAGCCAAAAGGTAGAGAGCCATTATATTGTGATCACAGTATTAGTATAAATGTGATCAATACATGTGGATGATCTTGTTCTTGTAGTCTTTCTAAACACCCTGGTAGGTTGATTAATAACCTGAACCAGGTTACATGCACTGCTTGCTGTGAGAAGCTTCCTCTTGAGCGGACATCTTGATATGAAAACTAGTCATCAACCACAAGTAGGGGGGGGGGGGGGTAACCATATGGGCAGTCAGACTAAATGACCATTTAGTCTGACTGCTTGGCACTTACAATGCCAAAAGTTAAAAATTCAAATCAAATCACTTCTTTTTTTTGTCACATGCTTCGATTACAACCTTACAGTGAAATGCTTACTTACAAGCCCTTAACCAACAATGCAGTTTTATGCCAAGAGTCATGGGTTAGATTCCTGCTGGGGCCACTTCAGAAAAATGGATGCACACGTGACAATAAATAGCTTTGGATAAAAGTGTCTGCTAAAAGTGAAAGTCACCCAGTAAAATACTACTTAAGTCAAAGTATAAAAGTAAGCATTCACAATGTAACGAGCACTTCGGGGAAAATGTACGGAGAAAAAAGCAGGAATGTAGTGAAGTAAAAGTACAAGTTCTCAAAAATGTAAATAGTATAGTAATGTACAGATAACCCCCCCCCCACCCCTAAAAAAAAATACACTTAAGTAGTGCTTTAAAGTATTTTTACTTAAGTACTTTACACCACTGCTAAATTGCTTATATAATTATTATATGATCAGTCATTTAAAGTGTTGACAGTTGCCAAACCAATATGAGCCAGTAGAGGGTGCCAGCTGAACACAGCAGTACAACCAGAGTGACACAGCTGTATAAAACTAACATAAAACGGTCTGTTCTAACTCTACCTTTTTCTATCCCTGGTATAATCTGAAGGGGAAAACAAGACCAAGAAGTTATGTGACAATCTGAGTAATTAGAGACTATTATCATGCCCACATACAGTACCTCTCCACCTCCCGCCTCCTCCTTCCCAAGCCCTGCAAAGGGTTGTGTTAAAAGGGTTTTGGTGTTACATAATGCAGCACTGCCCCCGCTCTCGCCTCAGCGACAATGTATGTGTGTGCAGGTCTCCAGTCAGCTGGGCTAGTCCCGTTATCAGCTGGGCTAGTCCCGTTATCAGCAGACTCCAGTCAGCTGGGCTAGTCCCGTTATCAGCTGGGCTAGTCCCGTTATCAGCAGACTCCAGTCAGCTGGGCTAGTCCCGTTATCAGCTGGGCTAGTCCCGTTATCAGCTGGGCTAGTCCCGTTATCAGCTGGGCTAGTCCCGTTATCAGCTGGGCTAGTCCCGTTATCAGCTGGGCTAGTCCCGTTATCAGCAGACTCCAGTCAGCTGGGCTAGTCCCGTTATCAGCAGACTCCAGTCAGCTGGGCTACTCCCGTTGTCAGCTGGGCTACTCCCGTTGTCAGCTGGGCTACTCCCGTTGTCAGCTGGGCTACTCCCGTTGTCAGCTGGGCTACTCCCGTTGTCAGCAGTCTCCAGTCACAATCACTTTCCTCAGTACTAGAAGCAGCAGAGCCGCAAGCAGACTCCTCTAATCTGGGCTCTGTCGTCTCTGCATGGCCCGTCACAAAACACAGACACACACACTCAGACAAACACACACACACTTAGTGTGTGAGGCAGAGGGGAACTGATCCCCTGTTTATGTAAGTTAATGGGCCACAACGTTGTGGGAAAACTGTGTTGAGTGCCAACGGGTACCTAAACACACAGCATGTCACACTGATGGTTTACTGCACAAGTCACCTAAGTCACTTGTGTTGATTGATTCCTCCTATATACAGTGGGGCAAGAAAGTATTTTGTCAGCCACCAATTGTGCAAGTTCTCCCACTTAAAAAGATGAGGCCTGTAATTTTCATCATAGGTACACTTCAACTATGACAGACAAAATGAGAGAAAAAAAATCCAGAAAATCACATTGTAGGATTTTTAATGAATTTATTTGCAAATTATGGTGGAAAATAAGTATTTGGTCACCTACAAACAAGCAAGATATCTGTAACTTCTTCTTTAAGAGGCTCCTCTGTCCTCCACTCGTTACCTGTATTAATAGCACCTGTTTGAACTTGTTATCAGTATAAAAGACACCTGTCCACAACCTCAAACAGTCACACTCCAAATTCCACTATGGCCAAGACCAAAGAGCTGTCAAAGGACACCAGAAACAAAATTGTAGACCTGCACCAGGCTGGGAAGACTGAATCTGCAATAGGTAAGCAGCTTGGTTTGAAGAAATCAACTGTGGGAGCAATTATTAGGAAATGGAAGACATACAAGACCACTGATAATCTCCCTCGATCTGGGGCTCCACCAAAGATCTCACCACGTGGGGTCAAAATGATCACAAGAACGGTGAGCAAAAATCACAGAACCACACGGGGGGACCTAGGGAATGACCTGCAGAGAGCTGGGACCAAAGTAACAAAGCCTATCATCAGTAACACACTACGCCGCCAGGGACTCAAATCCTGCAGTGCTAGATGTGTCCCCCTGCTTAAGCCAGCACATGTCCAGGCCCGTCAGAGCATTTGGATGATCCAGAAGAAGATTGGGAGACTGTCATATGGTCAGATGAAACCAAAATATAACTTTTTTGGAAAACTCAACTCCTCATGTTTGGAGGACAAAGAATGCTGAGTTGCATCCAAAGAACACCATACCTACTGTGAAGCATGGGGGTGGAAACATTATGCTTTGGGGCTGTTTTTCTGCAAAGGGACCAGGACGACTGATCCATGTAAAGGAAAGAATGAATGGGGCCATGTATCGTGAGATTTTGAGTGAAAACCTCCTTCCATCAGCAAGGGCATTGAAGATGAAATGTGGCTGGGTCTTTCAGCATGACAACGATCCCAAACACACCGCCCGGACAACGAAGGAGTGGCTTTGTAGGAAGCATTTCAAGGTCCTGGAGTGGCCTAGCCAGTCTCCCGATCTCAACCCCATAGAAAATCTTTGGAGGGAGTTGAAAGTCCATGTTGCCCAGCAACAGCCCCAAAACGTCACTGCTCTAGAGGAGATCTGCATGGAGGAATGGGCCAAAATACCAGCAACAGTGTGTGAAAACCTTGTGAAGACTTACAGAAAACGTTTGACCTCTGTCATTGCCAACAAAGGGTATAAAACTTTTATTGACCAAATACTTATTTTCCACCATAATTTGCCAATAAATTCATTAAAAATCCTACAATGTGATTTTCTGGATTTTTTTCTCATTTTGTCTGTCATAGTTGAAGTGGACCTGATGAAGATTACAGGCCTCTCATCTTTTTAAGTGGGAGAACTTGCACAATTGGTGGCTGACTAAATACTTTTTTGCCCCACTGTATATAAGGGCATAGCTAAATGCTCTGGTGTACATACAGTGTGTATGTGATCCTTTTAGGTGCAGTTAGTAAAGTATTGAAAAGAAAATGCCTTCACACTTTAAATGCTTTCAAAGTTTCATGGTTTGTGCATGTAAACCTCCTGTGTGAACATGTGTGTGTGAATTGAGAATGCCTCAAATTAAAATGTAATTTTTGAATTGAAGTAGTAAACAGGATACAGAATCGCAATTCGAAATTTCAATGAAAGGAAATAGAATTTCTACTGCCCGTTCTATTCTATAATAGGTGAAGTCAAATATACATATTGTACATAAAACATGTCGTTATGTACATTCAATATTTTCAAGACAAACTCAAATGAATGATCAAGGAGAACAAAAAAACTGTATGGAAATATTCAAATGTTATTATTTAATATCTGAAATGTTATTCAATATGGAGAAAATGCTACATTTCCCAGAACGCATTAGTTTATCCCTCAAGTTGATCCTGAGACCTTTAAAAAGTAACCAAAGAAATGAAATGGTTGGTGGAAATATTATTAGCTATTCTAAGCACTAAGGTTAAACAAGTAACTATAGGAACAATGTTTCCAGAGAAAAGTGATATATTCTTTGGTATCTGGAAGGGTGACCTGGCAGATTCAATTAAACTCTCATGTTCTATGACTGAGTGGAATTTACTTGAATTACACTTAATTAAATTCTACTTCCTGTCACTCAAACTCGAATTCAAATTCTACATCCTGTGGAGTGTGACCTATTCAATTTGAATTTCAATTCATGAGTTGAATGAGAGTCAATTCTACAATTCTGAGTTGAGCACAATCCTGGTATCTACGTGTGTTTGTTTGTGTGTGTAGTTGTTGTTGTTGTTGTTGACCTGTGAGAAGCCCGGCCCTGCCACGCTATATGGCCGTTGTTGCCGTCTACTGCTGTGTGCCATGGCTGCGCTCTGCATGCTCTGTGCCAGCAGGCGAGATGACATGCCGTAGTCTGGGGGAGGGACACCTGCCATGTCCTCTCTCTCCAACAGGTTCCCCGTGCTGCTGCTCTTACCATGGTGGAGACTGGTGACAGACACAGTCAGTTACACAGGGGACTGAAATGAAAACTATTTAGCTGAATAGTCAGTCAGTGTAAACTGGAGCCATGACGTAGGCCTAGATTCAATACGTATCGCGGAAGATCCGTGCTGCAGCACGACCGAAATGTAAAAGGCAATGTTTCCACATTTACACACTGCATTCATAATAACCGCTGCAAATGCCGGCTCAATCTGAAACTACCGTTACATTTTAAATGCGCTATAACTGGGACCTTCCGCGATATGGATTGGATCTAGCCCATAGTCAACCAGTCACACATTAAGAAAATATAAGAAAATTTAAAAAAAATCCAGAATTGAAAATAACTGATCTCACACATTGATAATGAACAAATTAGCTTCAGAGAGAGAATGGAGTAATTCTCTGTCTATTGAATAACAGATAAAGACCTGTTTCCTTACAAATACATCACACAATAGTGACAAAAAAAAAAGTAAAACGTACTTGTTGACTCGTAGTTTGTTGCTGTCAGTCTCGGGGATGACACGTGTGTAGGAGAAAGGGAACCAGCCACGCCTAATGAGAAAACAGTGGTTCAACAAATGAATCAGCAAACAGTGGTTCAACAGATGAATCAGCAAACAGTGGTTCAACAGATGAATCAGCAAACAGTGGTTCAACAGATGAATCAGCAAACAGTGGTTCAACAGATGAATCAGCAAACAGTGGTTCAACAGATGAATCAGCAAACAGTGGTTCAACAGATGAATCAGCAAACAGTGATTCAACAGATGAATCAGCAAACAGTGGTTCAACAGATGAATCAGCAAACAGTGATTCAACAGATGAATCAGCAGCACCTCGAGTCGGGATGCTTATGACGTCATATTTAAATGTAAAGATTCACACTAACTATAATAATATATACCATTTAGCACAGGCTTTTATCCAAAGCAACTTAAAGTCGTGAATACATACATTGTCACGTATGGTATATTTCAAGAGTCACGCTGTAACAACTGAGCGTAACTCATAGTGCTATAGACAAAAGGGAATGGAGTTAGGATGCTTACATGTTGTTCTTGTCGTTCTCTCCATAGTGCCATCCGTCGCGGGCCTCCGGGACCAACAGGGTGATGACATCTCCTTCAGAGAAGCTGAGCAAGGTGCTGTTGTCCCCCGCTGCATGGGAGAACACTGCCTGGACACGGGTACGTCCGTTCTTCTCCAGCCCTACAGCCATGGAGCTGGACCGGGGCAGGGTCCGGGTTTCTGGAACTGAGGAGATTTTAACTTTACCTTTTTATTTTATTTTTTTAAACAAACAGAGTTAATAGCTGGACGTTTCTACATGTTTCTCTACAGTTGTATCGTACCTTACTACTGGACATGAGCTTAACGAGATCTATAGGACTTATGACCAAATCTAGGGGTTGCCTTTACACTTCAATATTGCTGTGCCACAGAACTTCTGCAATGTAGTCCTCGGTCTTTAAGCAGATAACGGAGCCAAACCAGGTCACACAGGGCCTACTGTATATAGTACCTGCTGTGAGTATCTAATGTATTAGTATAATCCAACTCTCCAAAGTGACTTTAAATGCTTCCATTATTCTTAAAGCCTCTGTCCTTCACCCAATTTGAGTCTTTGTTTCTCCTTTTAAAATCACCGTCCTCTCCCTCCCTCTTATCCCCACGTGCTCTGCTCTGCTTTCATTGAGACCACAGCTCTCTAAGTGCCAGGTTATACACTATGATGGAAGAGAGAGATATTTAATAGTAGATATGAAGAAAAGAGCCGATAGAGGGAACAAGAACAACACCCACTGCACAGCATTCAGCTCCTTCACAAGCATGAAGTCAATGGCACATTCTTAAAAAAAAGGTCACAACCAAGCCATTCACAAACTATTGTTCGTAATTCCAATCCTGGGTCACTCTAAGAGACAAGGTCTCTGTGACGGAGGTAGCATTCATAAAGCACACTAGTGATGTATTCTGTAATATTCTTACTTGACTGCCTATATAGCGGTATACCATTGAGCCCCCATAATGCATTGGTCTTCACAGTAGTGCTCTATTGACGATTTTTTTGTACTGTAAATGTTCATTGATGTGCTACAGTGTAGCTATTGTACATATGATTATGTTGCCCAACTTTTGAGGGCCTCAAGATGCCCCGCCACTATCCTGGTCCTCCTTACCCATGGTGGTGTTGCTCTTGGCTGGGGCGTTCTTACGTACAGGCAGGGTGTTGGAGTAGACCTCACTGCCCTGTCTGTGGGGCTGGGAAAGGTGCTGGGCCTGGGAGGAGGCCTGGGCCTGAGCCTGGGCCTGAGCCTGGGCCTGAGCCTGGGCCTGAGCCTGGGCCATCTTCCCTTCCATCCAGTGTTGGTAGTCCTCCCCTCCTCCCCCTCCTGCTCCTCCGTGGGCCCCTGTCGTTCCATTCATCATGGGCATCCCTCCATCCACTCCTCCTGGTCCCATTATACGCTGTAGGGAGGAAGGAAGGAAGGAAGGAAGGAAGGAAGGAAGGAAGGAAGGAAGGCATGTGCTGATGTGTTAGTTAGCATACTCATTAGGCACCATTCTTCCATCACAGAAAAGCATTATATAATGTGAATCTCATCACTACTAACGAGAGGGAGATTATGCTGTTGGAAATGGGCCAGGTTGTGTTGATTAAAGGTGGACTCAGCGATATGATGTAGAAAGTAAATCAGCAAAGTGGGTCAATTTCTGCAACAACTAAGAGCATTAAAGTGCGACGCTCAACCACTCCGCTGTTTTGGTCCCATGGCACCACATTGTAAAAGTGCAACCCATGCACAAGTTGTGCATCTCGTAAAATTTGCAATATCTGCTGTGTTGCCCGTGACAACATCATTTAGCTTCCTATAAGAGATCAATCAACTATAACGGAACAACTAAGCAGCGCCACAGCCACAAAACATCCCAACCGCCAGTCTTGAATGTGAATGGACCCAAGTTGTTTGTTGTTGAAAGACACTTTTCAATACACATCACAAAACAGAATGATAAAGGACAGTGAGAGATGCTGTGGGATCTGTGTGAAGATCCCATCCACTTTCAATGTGTTTCTGTGGGCTGTGTGAAGATCCCATCCACTTCAATGTGTTTCTACTCTGAGAATGAAACACAATAAGAATAATCTGCTCTTCCTTCCTCCCTCTAAGGCAGCCTCCTTTTTCCCCCCGCTAAAATTGGTCTTTTGACCAATCAGATCAGCTCTGAAAAAAATCTGATGTGAAAAGATCTGATATTGGTCAAAATACCAATTAGTGAAAGAAAAATATCAGAATCTGGCTGCCTGTGTAAACACGGCCTTAGAGGCTTCCTCAAAGATGTTACTGCAATTCACACACACGAACGCCAGGCACACACACGCACAAAAACGCCAGGCACACACACGCACAAAAACGCCAGGCACACACACGCACAAAAACGCCAGGCACACACACACAAAAACGCCAGGCACACACACACAAAAACGCCAGGCACACACACACAAAAACGCCAGGCACACACACACAAAAACGCCAGGCACACACACACACGAACGGCAGGCACACACACGAACGGCAGGCACACACACGAACGGCAGGCACACACACGAACGCCAGGCACACACACGAACGCCAGGCACACACACGAACGCCAGGCACACACACGAACGCCAGGCACACACACGAACGCCAGGCACACACACGAACGCCAGGCACACACACGAACGCCAGGCACACACACGAACGCCAGGCACACACACACACACACACACCACGAACAACAACACAGCAGAGTGGAAGCAGGGTGAGAAACTATCAACAGCCCAACAGACCCAAGTAATCTGTTTCTGTTCCTTCCTAAAGGCATTTCTAATTAGCATGCAGCACTAATGACTTAATTTGCATCAACAAGTGTGTGTGTGTGTGTGTGTGTGTGTGTGTGTGTGTGTGTGTGTGTGGCACCAGGGAGGGTTCTGAGGGGTTCTGTGTTCTAAAAGGAGAGGCTCCAAGAGATTCCATAATGGAATCCCAACATCCTGGGGCATCGCTAGGCAACCCTGGGGCATTGCTAGGCAACAGACTAGCTGGTGGTGTTAATTAAGGAACGTCGTTAGAGCAGCAGCCCACAAACCTGCTGCGGGCCTCAACACTCAACACACCGATACACAGGCTCATACTGAGAAACGCCGGCACTCACACACAGCGCTTCAAAGCTTCATAATCAAAAACACAATTAGTGACGATAAACAACGATTAATGCCTGCAGCATACAATTAACTGAATGTTTCTCCATTAGGGCTTACAAACCATAGCAGCTCTATAGCTAACTATTGGGTCATATTGTAGTAATATATGTGTACTATCATAGTACTAACACAGTGCTAACCAGTGGTGTAAAAT
The DNA here is from genome assembly GCF_036934945.1 of Oncorhynchus masou masou. Lineage (NCBI taxonomy): Eukaryota > Metazoa > Chordata > Actinopteri > Salmoniformes > Salmonidae > Oncorhynchus > Oncorhynchus masou. The sequence continues at coordinate 9,389,336 of NC_088242.1, forward strand.
ACTTATGTAAAAATACTTTGTACTTCAATATTTATATTTTTGACAAATCATCATGGGGCGGCAGGGTAGCCTAGTGGTTAGAGCGTTGGACTAGTAACCGGAAGGTTGCAAGTTCAAACCCCCGAGCTGACAAGGTACAAATCTGTCGTTCTGCCCCTGAACAGGCAGTTAACCCACTGTTCCTAGGCAGTCATTGAAAATAAGAATTTGTTCTTAACTGACTTGCCCAGTTAAATAAAGGTAAAATGTACATTTACTCTATACATTTTTCCTGGCACTCAAAAGTCCTCATTACATTTTGACAGGACAATGCTCCAATTCAAGCATATAGAAAATCCCTGGTCACACTACTGTCTCTGGTCTGGTGGACTGTTGAAGCCCTGGCTAGCTGTAAATAAAATACAATTTTAATTAAAATTGTGCCATCTGGTTTCCATAATATATGAAATTTTAAATGATTTATACTTTTATTTGAGCAATTCCATTTACTTTGATACATAAGTATATTTTACTCTGGTAGCATTATACTGGGTGACTTTCACTTTTACTTGAGTACTTGTTCCACCACTGATGCTAACACAGCGCTAACACAGCAATATTATAGTAATACCACCAGTACCGGTAACCCACCTGTTGGCCCATGAGGGCAGCCAGCTCGGGGGGTACAGGCAGGGGTTTGGCCCCGGGAATGGGGTCAGAGATGAGCAGGTTGCCCTTAGAACCATGGTGGGTGTGGGAGACGGACCCCAGGGAACCCCCTGTCGAGGTCATCTGCTGAGCCAGGAGCATGGCACGGTCAGGCAGCTTGGTAGGGTCAGCACACGCCTGCTGCCATGCTGGGATCTTCTGGGCTAGCAAGTCCTTACCCTGGAGAAGACAGGTAAATAAACACAAAGGGAGAAGGTGTTCCTTTGAAACTGGTCAAACGTTAAGTGTATTTATATATAAGGAGATATTCTAGGCGAGTGTAAGGTTATAACGTTCAGGAGAAACTGTTGAACATATCTTTATACTGTGAAAAGGTTCACTGCTTGAGAAAATAACTACATTAGCTGAGGTAGTTGAGTCAGCCGAGGTGGGAGAGCGTGGGCTCCTAGAAAGCAAGTGTCACTGTGTGGGATCTCCAGCTCAAGTATCAAATCAGAGAGAGAGCGAGAGCGAGAATAGCTGACCTCTGTGACTGACCCAAAATTAAGGAAAGCTGTGACTATGTACAGACTCAGTGAGCATAGCCTTGCTATTGAGAGAGGTCACCGTAGGCAGACCTGGCTCTCAAGAGAACACAGACTATGTGCACACTACCCACAAAATGAGGTGGAAACTGAGCTGCACTTCAAGGTTGTATGGTCATATTAGAGACACATATTTCCCTCAGATTACACAGACCCACAAAGAATTCCAAAACAAATCCAACCTTGATAAACTCCCATATCTACTGGGAGAAATACCAGTGTGCCATCACAGCAGCAAGATTTGTGACCTGTTGCCACAAGAAAAGGGCAACCAGTAAAAAACAACACCATTATAAATACAACCCATATTTATTTTTCCATTTATACTTTATTTGCACATTGTTACCATGCTGTATATAGACATAATTTGACATCTAAAATGGTCCTATTGAACATTTGTGAATGTAATGTTTACGGTTCATTTTATTTTGTTCATTATCTATATTTCACTTGCTTTGGCAATGAAAACATATGTTTCCCAAGCCAAAAAAAGCCTATTGAATTGAAAGCGAGAGCTTCACCGATTCCCCTCTCTGCAACAGCATCAAACTAAGACATCCTTCTCTCTCAGCTCTGACAGCTCTTCTCTGTGTTGGCCTGGGGCGCTGAAGCATCCTCATTACCAGTCGAGCAGGCCGTTTCATCTCAAAGCTATATATCAGCAGCCTCCCTCCCAGGATTATTGTACTCAAGGCCTGCGACACCATCTCCAGCCTCCAGGCCTCTCCACCAGCTCTCTCCCCAGCTATTTGTTTTCCTACTCTAGCTTACCTCTGATCAGTTTTACCCCCACCTCCACCCATTAAAGTAGTCTGGGTGTAAGACAGGAAGTAATATTCAGCAGGGTTGCCAGGGTTCTTCATAAACTGCACTCCCTTAGAAACAAAACATTTACAACAAAAAAATACAAAAACAGGTTCCAAAAGGGTTCATCAACTCTGTGGAAAGGGTTCTACATGGAACTCAAAAGGGTTCTACATGGAACTCAAAAGGGTTCTATATGGAACTCAAAAGGGTTCTACATGGAACTCAAAAGGGTTCATCAACTCTGTGGAAAGGGTTCTACATGGAACTCAAAAGGGTTCATCAACTCTGTGGAAAGGGTTCTACATGGAACTCAAAAGGGTTCATCAACTCTGTGGAAAGGGTTCTACATGGAACTCAAAAGGGTTCATCAACTCTGTGGAAAGGGTTCTACATGGAACTCAAAAGGGTTCATCAACTCTGTGGAAAGGGTTCTACATGGAACTCAAAAGGGTTCTACTTTGAACTAAAATGATTCTACCTGAAAAAAGTATCTTCAAAAGGATTAGGTTTTAGATGGCACCTTGAGTGTGACAAATCCCTCTATCTACGGTATGTTACTCTTGGTCTCTGTACATAGCCTACTTAAAAATCGGTCTCTGTTTCTCTCCATGTTTTCTACCTTACTGCTTTCTGTGTACCAGTCAGAGTGTTCCACCCTGGTCTCTCTCCATTGGTGCGCTGGGTAGCGGTGCCAGTAGGTGACTCAGCTCCCAGGTGGTGGTATCTGCTAGGTAATGTAGTGTGGGTGGTAGTGTGGTTTCTAAAGCTCCATGCCAGAGAGATGATCAACACCAACGGCTTCTTCATTTCACTTTATTCCTCTACTCCATCACCACAGGACAGTTGCTGCTACCACTATTCTCTGTGTGTGTGTGTGTGTGTGTGTGTGTGTGTGTGTGTGTGTGGGGTGAGAACCTGAAGAGTGGGGCCTCTCTTGCCCATCTCTTCCTACACGACTCACACAATGTGCACTCACTCATTCTTTCTATGTCCCCCTACAATCTCTTGGCCTCCATATTTCCCCCCCTCACACAGAATATTCACTGCTTCTTTCGAAATGACTTCAAAACACAAACTCTCCCCCTCCTTTCTCTCCTTCTCTCTGTGTCAGCACATCAGTATTGTCTATAGACAGTCAGCCCACACATTCTCCCTCTGGGATTCACATCCACTAACTTGTGGAAGTGGGACACTGTTCACCCTCTTCCCTTCCTATCCTATTGTCCTCTACATCACTACACAGTCTCTCAGCTCTAAGGCCTGAGTTAAACAAAGCAGAGAGCAGAAAGTGAACGCCCACTTAACCAGAACTGGGAAGCTCCTGAATAAAAGACACAAGGTGGCTGCATTGATTTGTGAGAGCAACCATGGCATGATCGGCAGTCTTGAAGCAAAGCCACTGGACGCAAACTAAACAACTATATGAACCGTCCTGAAAGGAGAAGTAAACAGTTTGTGGTAACAGTAAAATTCTATAATGTTTCCCCCCCAGAAATCCCAGTTGGAATATTTCTGCAATTAAAAGGAAATAAGCTGTGAGGGAAACCTCCCAACCTAGAAGTCTTCAGAACCAGAATATTTCAGAATATTGCAACCCTGGACCTGTTGGTGTGAGTGGAAGTGCCTGTATTACCTTGCTGTTTTAACCATCAAAAGATAAAGCAGTGAATATTAAATGCATAACCTTAAGATTTTGGAGTTAACCTCTTGAAACTAGGGGGCACTATTTTCATTTTTGATGACAATTCTCCCAGATCCGGGAGAGGGAGTTCCAAGATTAATGCCAAAACCTAATCTTAAACACTTCGAAAAATGGCCCCGACGGATAAGGCTGCCATGCGTCGAGCACTTAGGAAAGTTTGCAGACTTTGACGGGCCGCCCCCCAGGTGGTGAAGGTAGGAAACATCACCTCCACTTTGTTGATCCTCAACACTAGGGCCCCACAAGGGTGTGTGCTCAGCCCTCTCCTGTACTCCCTGTTCACCCATGACTGCGTGGCCACTCACGCCTCCAACTCAATCATCAAGTTGGCAGACGACAACAGTAGTAGGCCTGATTAACAACAATGACGAGACACTTCCCCCTGTAGGCTGAGGGCCCTGGGAGTGTGGTGCCAGGAAAACAACCTTTTATCCAACGTCAACAAACGAAAAGGAGCTGATAGTGGAATTCAGGAAACAGCAGAGGGAGCACCCCCCTATCCACATTGAAGGTACAGCAGTGGAGAAGGTGGACATTAAGTTCCTCGGCGTAAACATCCCTGACAAACTGAAATGGTCCACCCACACAGACAGTGTGGTGAAAAAGGCGCAACAACACCTCTTCAACCTCAGGAGGCTGAAGAAATTTGGCTTGGCACCTGAAACCTTCAAACTTTTACACATGCACAATTGAAAGCATCCTGTCGGGCTGTATCACCGCCTGGTACGGCAACTGCAAGGCTTCCCAGAGGGTGTTGCGGTCCGCCCAACGCATCACCAGGGGAAAACTACCTGCCCTCCAGGACACCTACAGCACCCGATGTCACAGGAAGGACAAAAAGACCTCAACAACCAGAGACATGGCCTGTTCACCCCGCTATCATCCAGAAGGTAAAGTCATTACAGGTGTATCAAAGCTGTAGCTAAACACAACGTGCCATTGGAACACAGGAGTGATGGTTGCTGATAATGGGCCTCTGTACACCTATGTAGATATTCCATATAAAAAAATCTGCAGTTTACAGCTACAATTGTAATTTACAACATTAACAATATCTACACTTTATTTCTGATCAATTTGATGTTATTTTAAAATGGACAAAAAAATTGCTTTTTAAAAAAAAACTAGCCACTTCAATAAGGGAACACTAGCCACTAAATTTTTTTATATGTTTGCATTACTCACCTGATCCAGTTGAGGTCGTAAGTTCAGATACACCTTAGCCAAATACATTTAAACTCAGTTTTTCACAATTACTGACGTTTATTCCTAGTAAAAATTCCATCTTAGGTCAGTTAGGATCACCACTTTGTTTTAAGAATGTGAAATGTCAGAATAATAGGAGAGAGAATGATTAAAGCTGAAATCAGTTTCTTTCATCACATTCCCAGTGGGTCAGAAGTTCACATACATTCAATTAGTATTTGGTAGCATTGCCTTTAATTTTTTTAACTTGGGACAAATGTTTCGGTTAGCCTTCTACAAGTGTCCCACAATAAGTTGGGTGAATTTGGTCCATTCCTCCTGACAGAGCTGGTGTAACTGAGTCAGGTTTGTAGGCCTCCTTGCTCGCACATGCTTTTTCACTTCTGTCCACACATTTTCTATTGGATTGAAGTCAGTGCTTTGTGATGGCCACTCCAGTACCTTGAATTTGCTGTCCTTAAGCCATTTTGCCACAACTTTGGAAGTATGGCTTGGGGTCATTGTCCATTTGGAAGACTCATTTGCGACCAAGCTTTAACTTCCTGACTGATGTCTTGAGATGTTGCTTCAATATATCCACATAATTTTCCTATCTCATGATGCCACCTATTTTGTGAAGCGCACCACTCCCTCCTGCAGCAAAGCACCCCCACAACATGATGCTGCCACCCCCGTGCTTCACGGTTGGGATGGTGTTCTTCGGGTTGTAAGCTCCCCATTTTTCCTCCAAAAATGACGATGGTCATTATGGCCAAAGAGTTCTATTTTGTTTCATCAGACCAGAATACATTTCTCCAAAAAGTACGATCTTTGTCCCCATGTGCAGTTGCAAACCGTAGTCTGGCTTTTATGGCGGTTTTGGAGCAGAGGCTTCTTCCTTTCTGAGCAGCCTTTCAGGTTATGTCGATATAGGACTCGTTTTTACTGTGGATATAGATACTTTTGTACCGGTTTCCTCCAGCATCTTCACAAGGTCCTTTGCTGTTGTTCTGGGATTGATTTACACTTTTCATAAAGTACGTTCATCTCTAGGAGACAGACCGCGTCTCCTTCCTGAGTGACGCCTGCGTGGTTCCATGGTGTTTATACTTGCGTAGTACTATTGTTTGTACAGATGAACGTGGTACCTTCAGGCGTTTGGAAATTGCTCCCAAGGATGAATCAGACTTGTGGAGGTCTACAATTCTTTTTCTAAGGTCTTGGCCGATATCTTTTGATTTTCCCAGGATGTTGAGCAAAGAGACACTGAGTTTGAAGGTAGGTCTTGAAGTACATCCACAGGTACACCTCCAATTGACTCGAATAATGTCAAATAGACTATCAGAAGCTTCTAATGCCACAACATTTTCTGGAATTTTCCAAGCTGTTTAAAGGAACAGTCAACTTAGTGTATGTAAACTTCTGACCCACTGGAATTGTGATACAACGAATAAGTTAAATAGTCTGTCTGTAAACAATTGTTGGAAAAATGACTTGTGTCATGCACAAAGTAGATGTCCTAACCGACTTGCCAAAACTATAGTTTGTTAACAAGAAATTTGTGGAGTGGTTGAAAAATGAGTTTTAATGACTCCAACCTAAGTGTATGTAAACGTCTGACTTCAACTGTATGTATATACTTTACTCTATCCTGTTCAACTGTATCTTAGTCTATACCGCTCTGACATTTTTCACCCAAATCTTTATATATTCTTAATTCCATTCCTTTACTTTAGATTTGTGTGGATTGTTGTGAAATTGTTAGATACTACTGCACTGTTGGAGCTAGAAACAACAAGCATTTCGCTACACCTGCAATAACTTCTGCTAAACACATTTATGTGACCAATAAAATTAGATTGGAATTGATGTAATGTTTGGAACAACTTCGAAATGTAACTTTTGAGAAACAAGGATGAACGTCTAATGTTGATGTCAGCCTGTGAGAGCTAGTTGGTTTTAACCCTCAATATCTAAAGCAGTGGGTGAACTGCAAAGAGAGAACAAAAAAGTAACAGAAAGCTGTAGATGAAAATGTGAGTCTGACATCTCACCTTGCTATGGAAGGAGCTGCTGTTCTTGGCCACGGCACACTGTCTGTCCACCAGGAAACAGTACCTCCTCCTCTCCTCTGACAGCGCACTCTTGTAGCCCTCTGCTGTGTACTGGTCCAGGTCACTCTGCTTGCTGCCAATGGTCTCAACATACTGAGGAGAGGGAGGATGAGGGGGACGGGGCGAGGCGGGAGAAGGCGGGAGGGGGAAGGGGCGGGTGCGAGGAGAGGGAGACGGGGCGAGGAGAGGGACGAGGAGTGGGGCGGGGCGAGGAGAGGGAGGAGTGGGACGGGGCGAGGAGAGGGAGGAGGGGGACGGGGCGAGGAGAGGGAGGAGGGGGACGGGGCGAGGAGAGGGAGGAGGGGGACGGGGCGAGGAGAGGGAGGAGGGGGACGGGGCGAGGGAGGAGGGAGGAGGGGGATGGGGCGAGGGAGGAGAGGGAGGAGGGGGACGGGGCGAGGAGAGAGAAGCAGGGGGATGGGAAGAAGACATAAGGTACAGTAGGATGTATTTGTCCCCTAGACACTAGAAACAAATCTAAGCAGTTACATAAGTATATACACTACCATTCAAGAGGTTTGGGTTCACTAGAAATGGTCTTGTTTTTTAAAAGAAAATCACATTTTTGGCCATAAAAACAACATCAAATTGATCAGAAATACAATGTAGACATTGTTAATGTTGTAAATGATTATTGTAGCTGGAAACAGAGACACACACACACACAGAGAGAGAGACAGAGAGAGAGAGAGAGAGACAGAGAGAGAGAGAGAGAGACAGAGAGAGAGAGAGAGACAATGGTTAAGGTTAGTATTGTAGTTAGGTGCATGAAGTAAAGCCGACAACAACCTGAAAATTTGCATTTAGCTGCAGGGGTGCTGTGGGAGTGCTGCGGGGGTCCTAAATGTACTGTGTGTCATCTTGAGTACCACTAGAATAAGGTGACGGCAGCTCAATCTGTACATAGAATAACATATAAACACACTCTACATTCTGACTCACAGCATACATCAAGTAGTAAACAACGGAGCACTAATTCCCTGCCTTATAAAACAAAATGGCCGATATAAGCAGAGTTAAAGTAGGATTAGTCACTTATGATGTCGATGACACATACAGAGATCAGCCAAAGCCGAGGACAATTGAGTTCATCCTTTGTTACCATAGAGATACAACCAGACGAGTCATGAAAACTGTCATCCACACAACAGTCGTCAACATCTAGACAAAGGCATGCACACAAATCCTTGTTTGAATACTTTACAAAAATATCCCACAAAAAAAAAAGACGTGAGCTTAGAGGGTCAAGAGGGTCAAGCCTCACACATCAGGGAGACACACACGGAAATGTCAGCCCCATTACAGAACCCATTAAAGCAATGCAAACAGATGTTTACTGCCAATACTCAGCTTCCCATTTACCACTTCACACACTGCTACCCTGGAGCTTTCATTTCCCTCTGTCCCTGCCTCAGAATGATGAAGGACAGAGATGCTGTTGGGTTCTGAGAATGATAAAGGACAGTTAGAGATGCTGTTGGGTTCTGAGAATGATAAAGGACAGTTAGAGATGCTGTTGGGTTCTGAGAATGATAAAGGACAGTTAGAGATGCTGTTGGGTTCTGAGAATGATAAAGGACAGTTAGAGATGCTGTTGGGTTCTGAGAATGATAAAGGACAGTTAGAGATGCTGTTGGGTTCTGAGAATGATAAAGGACAGTTAGAGATGCTGTTGGGTTCTGAGAATGATAAAGGACAGTTAGAGATGCTGTTGGGTTCTGAGAATGATAAAGGACAGTTAGAGATGCTGTTGGGTTCTGAGAATGATAAAGGACAGTTAGAGATGCTGTTGGGTTCTGAGAATGATAAAGGACAGTTAGAGATGCTGTTGGGTTCTGAGAATGATAAAGGACAGTCAGAGACGCTGTTGGGTTCTGAGAATGAAATGACAGTATATGAAATATACTTATTTATCATTTCCTCTTCCTGTCCGCCCATAAAATATTTACGGGTTGTATTTTCCACCATAATTTGCAAATAAATTCATTAAAAATCCTACAATGTGATTTTTCATTTTGTCTGTCATAGTTGAAGTGTACCTATGATGAAAATTACAGGCCTCTCATCTTTTTAAGTGGGAGAACTTGGACAATTGGTGGATGACGAAAAACTTTTTTGCCCAACTGTACGTATACACACACACACACACACACTAGTGGTGGTGGAAACATGTTTTGTCTGAATGCAGCTGTATTGATCCTCTGGGAAGAATTACACTTGGTTAAGCTTCCATAGTGTCCGTGGAGTATTTTACTCAGAATTAAAAACCAAAACAAACTGTTTCTTCTCTGAGATTGTTACACAATCCCCCCCGCCACCACCACCATGATGAAGAGGACAGATCCAATTGATCTGTTCTCTTTCCTCTGTGTGTAGACTGATTACAGAAAGGAACGGGAAGAAGAGAAAACAAACACTTGAGGAGCTTTATTAGTTATCAATGATGGGAACTTCCAGGAGGATTCAAATGATTAGTGTTGTTTTCAAAGTAAAAGCCTGTGATTAAAGCCTACTCTCAGCTACAATACATTGACTGAGGCTGGGTTTAGGCTAGGTTTCTGTACAGCACTGTGATATATCAGCTGATGTAAGAAGGGCTTTATAAATACATTTGATATAGAGTTGTTGCCGGTACTGAGTCAATGTGCGCGGGTACAGGTTAGTCGAGGTAATTTGTACATGTAAGTGTGGGGGGGGGGTAACCTGACTAAGCATAGATGATAAACAGCGAGTAGCAGTAGTGTGGTGTAAAAACAGCAGCCCTTAGGTATACCACAAACCCCTGAGGAGCCTTATTGCTGTTATAAACTGCTTACTAAAGTAATGAGAGCAGTCAAAATAAATGTTTGGGTCATACCCGTGGTATACGGTGTGATATACCACAGCTGTCAGCCAATCAACAATTAAAATATTTTACTGAGTTACCGTTCATAAATCAGTCAATTGAAACAAGTTAATTAGGCTCTAATCTATGGATTTCACATATGCATCTGTTGGTCACAGATACCGTAAAAAAATAAAATAAAATTAGGGACGTGGATCAGAAAACCAGTCAGTATCTGGTGTGACCACAATTTGCCTCATGCAGTGTAACACAGACTTGATCAGGTTGTTGACTGTCTCACTCCTCTTCAATGGCCTTGCAAAGTTGCTGGATATTGGCAGGAACTGGAACACGCTGTTGTACAAGTCGATCCAGAGCATCCCAAACATGCTCAATGGATGGTAGGCCTGGTGAGTATGTAGGCCTTGGAAAAACTGGGACATTTTCAGCTTCCAGAAATTGTATACAGATCCTTGCGACATGGGGCCGTGCATTATCATGCTGAAATATGAGGTGATGGCGGAGGAGGAAGGGCACGACAATGGGCCTCAGGATCTCGTCATGGCATCTCTGTGCATTCAAATTGCCATCGATAAAATGCAATCATGTTCATTGTCCATATCTTATTCCAGCCCAACCCCACTGCCACCACGGGGCACTCTGTTCACAACGCTGACATCAGCAAACCGCTCACCCACACGACGCCATACAGGTGGTCTATGAAACATTTGTGGGATCTTTTATTTCAGCTCATGAAACCAATATTTTTCATGTTTGTTCAATATAGAAAGAAATATACAGTAGTAAGTAGTAAGTAATAATAGTATAGGAGAGCCATGTTTTGTTTACTTGTCATGTACTACAGTGTGCGTTTACGGGCGGGACCAAAAAAGGGTCATTATTCCTGGTAATTCTAGATCTTCCCAGACACACCCTTACCTTGAACTTGGACAACATGTAAACAAAAGGCCAGCCAGCCAGGCAGTAGGTGAGTCAGCCAGTCAGTCCATCAGTAGGTGAGTCAACCTGTCAGCCAGATACAGAATAACTAGAAAGCAGTAGTATGGAATCAGTATAGAGCTGCCAAACCAGTCTGCTTGCCTCTAGAGCCCAGAGCCCAATACTTGGAATCAGGTTTGAGGAGTTTGCGAGGTAACTGAGGTCAACTCTTGAGTTCAACTCGGGATAACCAGCACCACAAAAGTGGCTCATCTTTTAGCCAGGTACATTTCTATGGCAATGAATCCTTCAGAACTAACTTGCTCCAAAGCAGGCTAACTCCATTTATCCTGAATGAAGTGTCTGAGGCACAAGTTGAGGACCAATGAAATCAAATTCCTTCTCACAAAGATTGTGTCATCATCCCCTACATTTGAGGAAGACTGATTAAAATGTAAAAAAAAAAAAATCAAATGTAAAAAAACTAAAATGTCTATCACATTACAGATTTAGTAACGACAGCATTTGCTTTCCAAACTAAGTTTTTCCACACAAATGTATTTAGACATTTGCAAAAGGCAAACTGACAGAGTCAACCAACCATAGACATATAATCCATAGGATGTTAGTTCAACTAGCCACGTGTGACATGCGAGCGCAGTTACAAGCCTGCTGGAGGTAGCGGCAGGCGGACGAGCAATATCCACAGTCGTAGGTACGGACGAAGCTTGAGCTGGAAGGTGAAGCTAACTGAAGCTGGCTAGCTTTAGAGAAGCCGGAGTAGATGTAGCGCGCTTCGTAGTATACCACTCTGGCGTCGGTCTCACTCAGTCACATTCACACACGCTTGAAAGCCAATGGTAGCCTGATATATGGCAATACATATTTACTACTGTATTCATGCGATACTATATTGACTTTTGCAGATGAGCCCTGCCATTTACAAAAACATACACGTCAACACGACATGAAAATAAGACATACATAACACAATCATAGAATACTATATCACGACTTGACAACATCTAACATACAGACATTACATGTTGCTTCTCTGACAGCATTTTCATCTCATATTATTACCAGGTAAACTATTCCTGCTGTGAACACACTGTTGATGAAAGAGACATGCCGAATGGTAGACGCCGCCACAGCCCAGACGCCGCCATAGCCCAGACGCCGCCATAGCCCAGACGCCAAACCATAGACTAGATGCTTGATATAGACTTACAGTGCATTAATTTACATGTTCTCTCCTCGCTGTACAGTTTGTGAATCTGCATTTCAGCGTTTAGACCCCAAATATGGACTAAATATTATGTAACGTCATCTGAATAATTACTGTTAACGCTTCTGGCAATGTCTCCATCTTGTAATCTCTCAGTAAAGTACAATCTAATGGTCCTCTCACGCTCTTTCTCAGCTGTCAATCAAACCAGGTCCCACCTACGCAGCCTGGGGGTGACTCAATTGTATTTCCTTAATTCCTCACGTTCAGTCTCACCTCCTTCAAAAAAAATAATGCATTGCTCTGACCTCCTAGAGCACTGGTTTTTAATCCTGGTCCTGGGTAACCAAAGGGGTGCACATTTTAGTTTTTGACCGAGCGCTACACACCGGATTCAAAATCACCAAAGCCTTTTGATGAGTTGATGATTTGAAACCAGGTGTGTAGCGCTAGGTCAAAAACTAAAACGGGCACCCCTTTGGGTTCCCAGGACAAGGATTGAGAACCAGTGTCCTAGAGTCTTACTGTAGCCAGAAGCCTTAGAGATCGGGGGAGCAGGGGACCCCTGGTGGTGACAGGAAGCAGTCTCAGCAGTAAGAAAGAAAGGGTTGAACGGTGGGACAAAGAACCATATGGAGGGATCCGATATAACCCCTTTCCCACTCTTACAGGCTCACTAGATATTGTTATATTATACTCAATGATAGAGGCCTTGGGTGAGCGAGACAGAAGATGCATAGAAGGACATTTCAAACCCCCACTAAAAATGGAATACGAGATACCAATGCAAGTACGTCAACGCAAAATGTCAGATTTAATGAACCTAAACTTTGATGGAACTTCATTCCTAGAATCATCGTTTGATTATGTCAAGCACGAGGCCTAAGCTTGATCTTTTGTCACCACTGTCAGTGCACAAGCTTCCTCTGATGTCGTGGAGCCCCTCCCCCCTCCTCCTAGAACAATTACATCACAGTGACCTATTAAAGCATTATCAATAGGAGGAGGACACGACATGGGTCATTCAGAAAAGAGATAGAGGGGGAAAAGGAAGGGACAGTGAAAAGGTGGAATGAAAGAGAGACAGAAAATAACTGGGTTGAAGAATTGAAGGAAAGAACAGAACTGCAGCAAGAACAGAACAAACCCAGACCCCCCCCCCCCCTACTCCTCTCTTGCGGCCTCTTTTACTCTCCACATCTCATCTGCTATGACGCCATCCAGCTAACGCAGAGGGAACTGAACTGTGGTGTTGATGTAGCCTCAAGATGTGTCTGAGCGTGTGCGTTTATGTGACATGCTAACATGTTGCGTGTCACTTGAAACTCCCGTTTCCACACGGCAGTAGCATGTAGCATGTCACCCTCACAGAGTTGTCATTAGAACGTGATAATTAGTTGCTGCTGTTGCTAGTTACCATAACATTCCCAAAGGCATAGCAATGGAACATGACTATCAGTTGGGGAAACGTGGTACGTTCGACTGTTCATAACACACACCTCATTTGACCATTTCTCCTCATAGTAACCAGAGCCTGAGACGGACAGAGAGGAGAGGAGAGGAGAGGAGAGGAGAGGAGAGGAGAGGAGAGGAGAGGAGAGGAGAGGAGAGGAGAGGAGAGGAGAGGAGAGGAGGAGAGGAGAGGAGAGGAGAGGGAGAGGAGAGGAGAGGAGAGGAGAGGAGAGGAGAGGAGAGGAGAGGAGAGGAGAGGAGAGGGAAACAGACAGGAGACACAGGCAGGCAGACAGACAGAGAGAGCGCAGCAGAGAGGAGAGGAGAGGGAAACAGACAGGAGACACAGGCAGACAGACAGACAGAGAGGAGAGGAGAGGAGAGGAGAGGAGAGGAGAGGAGAGGAGAGGAGAGGAGAGGGAAACAGACAGGAGACACAGGCAGGCAGACAGACAGAGACAGAGCGCAGCAGAGAGGAGAGGAGAGGGAAACAGACAGGAGACACAGGCAGACAGACAGACAGAGAGGAGAGGAGAGGAGAGGAGAGGAGAGGGAAACAGACAGGAGACACAGGCAGGCAGGCAGACAGACAGAGAGAGCGCAGCAGAGAGGAGAGGAGAGGGAAACAGACAGGAGACGAGGAGAGGAGAGGAGAGGAGAGGAGAGGAGAGGAGAGGGAAACAGACAGGAGACACAGGCAGACAGACAGACAGACAGACAGAGCGCAGCAGAGAGGCAGAGAGAGATCCCCAGGGTCTGTCTCAACAAAGGGAAACCTTACTGCCCTTAGCTACAGAATAAATGTAACAATACATTTACCTCCCACTCAATTGCTAAATGCTTTATAACCGACAACAGAATAAATTGAAATCAGTGCAATGAAGACTGTGCAATGTAAATCCAATGCTAATCTACCTCAACTCATGCAAGCACACTGAATGCAATATGATAATAAAAATATAATCGGAAATAAATGGGAATACGAAAAGGCTGTGGTGTTCAACTGCGTACATACCACTGCTAATACATAATATCTCAATTGGGTGTTAGATGAGTAACAGAAGCTATTAGAGATTTCCTATTTTTCTGGGTCGGCAGCAGAACGCCAGCGACATTCCCATTATATTCAAATCAGTCTGCCTCTCCCCCTGAAAAAACTCCCTCTTAAGTGTTTAATAATGAACGTGAGAGAGATTTACCATGTCATTTTCAGGCACTGCGTCCGTGCTTTGTGTTCCCCTAGGGACACCGTAGTAAATGAGTGCATTTTCATCATCGGCTAGAGGTAAGGGTTTAATATTACCATCCATCTGGAGCAGAGCGGGGAAAAGGGAGATTACTTTTTGTTTCTTTTCCTTCCCGAGGAAATCAGTGAGCTGTTACCCGACTTAATGAAACGATGATGGGTGGAAGGAACAAGACGAAGGCTGAGATGGACTCACTTTTTCAGAGTGAACCTACACAAGTCTACCGAGGCTGGGTTGAAACGCACAGACACACAAATCATTTCTTCAGGTGGGATAATTAGGTCGATGTAAAATCGACAATCTTTCAGAGAATCATTATAACGAGCTTCACTAGCTGGTAATCAGCTAAAAACTCTGTCTTCGACCCCCCTTCCTCCCTGGCAAAGAGAAGAGGCCACCAGTCTCAAGTGTCCCTGCCAACCGCTTGTTCCCAGAAGTACATGAGGCACAGCAGGGACCGAGATAGGCTACGCAGCTACCCAGCCACGCAACACTCACTCTCTGTAATCACACTCAAGAACCGTTAAGAGGCTGGGAGCACACACACACAGACAGAAGCTTCCATTAATCAGTAAGTGCTGAAGAGAGCAGGCTCAAGGGAGTGTGACTATGGCCCGGAAATTACTTTTTGTGCGTGTCTGCCTGCGTGTGCTTGTGTCTCTGCTGGGACTGGATCATCAGATCTCCCGTCTGCAACTCGCTGTTAGCTGGGCTTCCTGTTCGTGCCATCAAACCCCTGCAACTTATCCAGACCAGCAGCCCTTCCCAAGTTCTGTCACCCTGCTCCTCTGCACACTTCATTGGCTTCCAGTTGAAGCTTGCATCCACTACAAGACCATGGTGCTTTGCTATGGAGTACTAAGTGCCCCTCCCTACCTTCAGGCTATGCTCAAACCCTACACCCCAACCCAGGCACTCCGTCGGCCACCACTGGTCTCTTGGCCCTCCCACCCCTACGGGAGGGATGCTCCTGCTAAGCCCAGTCCAAGCTCTTGCTTTCCTGTCACCCCAATGGTGGAACCAGCTTCCCCCCCAGAAGCCAGGTCAGATTCTCTTCCTCCCCCCAGAAGCCAGGTCAGCTTCCCCCCCAGAAGCCAGGTCAGCTTCCCTCCCCCCAGAAGCCAGGTCAGCTTCCCCCCAGAAGCCAGGTCAGCTTCCCCCCAGAAGCCAGGTCAGCTGCCCCCCCCCCCCAGAAGCCAGGTCAGCACCTCTTTCCCAACTTTACCACCTCTGACTCTGCTCTTTAAGGAAAAAGTGTACTGTCAAAGCCTGTGATATGTGGTTGTCCCACCGAGCTTTAAGACGAATGTAATCACTGTAAAGGGCTCTGGATAAGAGAGTGTCTGCTGAATGACTCACATGTCAAATGTAATGTCAAAAAAATAAAAATAAAAGGACAGACCACAGGCTTGTGCTTTATGAATAGGAGGAGTGCCTTGATCAGGGGGCAGAACAACAGAATTGTACCTTGTCAACTCCTTTCGGTTACTAGTCCAACGCTCTAACCACTAGGCCACCCTGCCACCCTCAATGTTTCCCTTGTAGACTGGCCTGCTCTTTTTGCTGAAATTGTTTATTTTCTATTGGTTTAAAAAGAAACCTTTGGGCAACAGAGGATCTGTAGGTCGCTCTGATGGCTTTTGCATTCTGCCAGGAAATTGCAGTCCACACACACACACACACACACACTAAGAGGCCTGAGTAGTGGCAGGCAGTACTCCGATCTCATATTGAAGCTTCAGAATCATAATAGAGCGTCAGAACACATCAGCCTCCACACACCTGCACCTCCACCGTACTGCGTTGTGTAACCATCGACTCAGTACACCCACCACGTGTCATGGTGCTACCCACTGAGAGGCAGAGGGGCACAGCAACCTGTACGGGCACATAACACACCTTCTCTGTAACAGCTACCATGGGGGAGGCGTGTATGCCTCTGCAGGACACAATTAGCTGGCCTACATAACACTTCACATCAAATAAACAAATGTTACGCAATGCAGTTGAGGAAGTGGTCAAAGATCAGAATAAAGAGAGTAACCATGGTGATTCAACGCATTTTGACAAGCTTGAAAAATGCAGTGGAGAAAAATCAGCAAGATGAACGACTCCCTTATTTCAGTGGACCGGACTTTTATAGGATCTACCCATGGCTGCCCCAACAATCTTACCACATCTCCTTGAGTGAGAGGCTTGAATCTCTGAAGCAGTAATTCAAGGCGACGTTCAGTTTATTTCTCCCCATCGCTGTATCTGTCTCCCTCCCTCCGAGCTTGGTTGTCCGAGGCATGGCCCACAGTACCCGGGCCCACCCCTCCAGCCAGCAGCAGCACAACACCACCAGTACTAGAGCTAAGAATGACCCATCTCTCAGAACCTCGTATCTGGGAGCTCGTGAGAGATGGGTCCCTTATTCCCTTGATGATGCTGTTACAGTACCAGTCAAACGTTTGGACACATCTACTCATTCTAGGGTTTTCTGCATTGACAGACCTTCATGTCTTAAAGTAATGATGGACAGACACACCTGTTAATTGAAATGGTCCAGGTGACTACCTCATGAAGCTGGTTGAAAGAATGCCAAGAGTGTACAAAGCTGTCATCAAGGCAAAGGGTGACCACTTTGAAGAATCTCAACTATAAAATATATTTGGATTTGTTTAAGTTACTACATGATTCCATATGTGTGATTTCATAGTTTTGATTTCTTCACTATTATTCTACAATGTAGAACAAAGTAAATAGTCAAATGAAGAAAAACCCTTGAATGAGTAGGCATGTCCAAAGTTTAGACTGGTAGTGTATTTATACACTATAAATGACTTGGCTAACATCTGCAAGGTTAAAGGTTACGAAGTTCTTGTAGTTAGTTTTAGTCAAATTCTTCTGCTTCAGTAAAAGGGGCCATAAGAGAGACTTGTTCAGCCTAAATCTCCTCTTGGATTAGATTGTCTCTCCATCTCCGACACCTGCTGGGCTGTGGCCAATGGGATGATACAGTATTTATCTGGCTCTGTAGTCAAACGTCTCACCAGCCACCTTCCCCTACGGTGAACGTTTGACCCACCAGCTGGCATCGTCCATAGGCTGACTAGGGACTCAGTCTGTTTCGTTCACAGTAGCAAGCTAACCGAAACCTGAGGCTCTTTGGAAGCACCCACACACACCCCTTCTCCCCCCTCCGATCTCTCACCTGCATCTCCTTGTCTCCGTACTTGGAGGGGTTCTTGCTGCCTTGGCTCTTCCGGCGGAGCTTCTTTAGTTCTGCCTGACACTTCTCCAGACTCTCTCCTTTACTCTTGTGCTCCATCTGGTACTTCTTCAGAGCCGCCTGTAGGTGGGAGTATAGAGTCAGTTTTAACATAGCTAAACAGTCATTGGCTTCCCTAGACTAGTGTTCTATCACTATGGTTAGGTGTTTAGTCCCATTTCAAACCACCTGACCACCTTCTATTCGCTGATTGATGCAATGTGGCATAATGCAGGGGAATGAGTTAGTCTGGCATCATAGGGACTTGGCTGAACTCTCTTCCCCCACCCCCACACACACACAGTCTGTCCCCAGTGGCTATAGGACTTATTGTGTTCCAAACCACTGCCTTTGTGTTTCACTCATTCACCTCTGCCAAGAGTTAACGCAATCCTGTGGCCTGTCTGCCGGTCGGCCAGCCCTCCACAAAACAATGTTTCCAATATTTTATTTCTGTTTGATCGAAAAACCTAGCTGAGCATGGCTAATTACTTTAGTCAACGCTGAAACAACAGAGCCAAGCAGAGAGAGAAAGGACACAAAAGGGGGAGAGGGAACATATGGTTTTCTGATCGGCTGCCAGACTGCCAAAGTACGGCCTCAAATGAACTGACGAGCTCAGTGTGAATTTCAAAACAGAGGTCAGCATTATTTTATTACTGACTTTGTTTATGAATATCCAGTACTGAGCCTTTATTTAAGCTTCCCAATTCCACTACAAAATTATCTTCAATAAATCTCTAGAAATGGGTTTCTCTCTTAAATAAAGCTTGAACTACTAATTATTATTATTATTATTATTATTATTATTATTATTTTCTTAAAATATGTCATAATTCATGAATCGGAAAGTAAGAGAAGAAAGTAATTTGTAACTTTAATGCTGAGTGGTTATGATGAAAACCAGTGGGAAATTAAAAGAAGTGCTCAGAAAGCCGTGGAGTTTGTCTCTAGCTGATGATAATGTGGATCCGTAGGGAGGCCTAGCTAGCCACCGTGGAATACAATTAAAGCACCAGTCTGTGTCAGCGCTTTCTAAATGCGGCCTTCCCATCAGAACACACAACCACTGACACAGAATTATAGAAAAAGGCATTATAGAAAACTGAACTAAAAATGTAATTGACTCTGCGGTAACGTCATAAGAAAACAGCTAATATAAAGATGATTCTAGGTAATAAAAAAAATATAAGTATTTGTAAAGGGAAGCTCACTTAAAGACCTCTGTGTTATAGTTCAAATTGAAGGTGAGAAGATATATAAAAGGTGTATTCTTAAGGCATTAAACAGGTGTTAAACAGGTACTAAACAGGTGTTAAACAGGTACTAAACACGTGTTAAACAACTGGGAGAGTGACTGATGTGAATGAAATGGAGACAACAATGAATGATAGTTATCTAGGACATTATTTCCAACTCCGGTAAATCCAACTGTACACATTTTTTTAAAGACCCAATATGCAGAAATCACTCCGCCATTACCTGCTTGCATTCTAATTCTAATTCTAATTCTAATTCTAATTCTAATTCTAATTCTAAAATTCTAATAGTTTGCCTAATTTCAGTTTGTGACAAAACAAGTGCAGAGAATCATTGTACCATCTAAACCACTGCGAAATATTTTTTTAATTAACCAAAAATCTAGCTTTTTTGTGTACAAAATCAACAGTAAAAGACAGAAAAATTAAACTTAAGTGCGGGAAGCATAGATATTATCGCACAGATAGAACAAATCTACTGCTCCTTAGACTAGCGTTCAATTAGAATGACAAATCTATAACTCACATTTCTATGCGAATTTGATCTGGCCCTAAATGAGGTTTGTCTCGGACAACAACAAAACGGTGTGCTATTGGGGGGGGTACACTGGAGGACTGGGAGGGGGTACACTGGAGGACTGTGGTTGGGAAGCCACTGGTCTAAGGACACTAACATTTAGGTAGCGTGCATCCAGCTCCACCTTCTTCTCCAGCTCGGTTAGAAGCTCATTGTGGAACGACTTCAGCTGGGAGGAAAGAGAGAACCACAAAGAGTTAATGATCACATAAGATCTACTCACACGTCATAACAACAGGCAGGAAGGAGTACAACTTGCCTCAGGATGTACTTTCTCAAAAATTGCCAAACCAGACTTGTTTGCTTAAACAAAACACACCCTACTATTTTGGATGCTGTCAGTGTTGTGGTGTCAACATGACTTGATGAGCCAAGATTGTCTTGATATCGGACCTGACCCAAAGGACCTGGGAAAGTTGTATAGTACCAGCATGTGAATTATGTCTAACTTCATGCCAGTATTGAGATTGTGTGTGTGTGTGTGTGTGTGTGTGTGTGTGTGTGTGTGTGTGTGTGTGTGTGTGTGTGTGTGTGTGTGTGTGTGTGTGTGTGTGTGTAAAGAAGTACATGTTCACAATTGACTTGTATGGAGACAAAAGGGCAGTCCCACACCAGGCAGTACTGAAATGTCACAAAACAAACAACTAAATCAAAAGGTAAAACATCCCAAATGAACACACGCTAAGACGGTAGCTTCAGATCACTGAGGGAGTCCTCACACACTGGCTCTGATGAATAAAAAACAAAGGCAGGCAGGCAGGCCCCTACAGTCTGCCTTGGAGTGCACTACTTTTGACCAGAACATATGGTCTCTGGTAGTAGTAGACTTCATAGAGAATAGGGTGCCATCTGGGACTAAAACAGCATCAAAGTCGCTAGGTTTGTTTTCTTCCCTTATTGTCCTAGTTCGTAGCGCCAAGTCTCAAGCAGTAATATTTTCTTAACTTCTATCGGTTGGCTGTGTGCTGAAAGAGCAGAAACAGGCGAGATGTGAGAATATATTCAAACAATAGTTAAAAGGCCAGTCGTTGATTGTTTGCGCGTGTGTGTGTGTGTGTGTGTGTGTGTACAGTGGCACTCTGTTCTATGTTGGTCTGACATAAGCTCTGGATGTCCTCTCCCGTTCCTCTGAAATAAACAATGAAGCTTTATTTGACATCTTTTTGAGTGAGGACCCGTCCTTTCGTTCCTCTGGACGGAACGCTCAGAGGCGGTCGTGTGTGAGACAGGTGCTTCGGGAGGTGGTTGTGGGAAGTCAGTGACAGTAGCTCAAATGACAGGGAATTACAAGCTTTTCACAGTCTCACCATTTTTTGGGCGTCGATTGGGTGAGATGCTGGAGCAAGCTTCATCATCCTTCTCTATGGAGCGATTTCAGTACCAACAGACATTATACTTTCATTCCTTAAATGTTTATTTGTATTAGGATATTGAATTTGAATTTAGTAATTAAATTCATGAAATGAATTTGTATTTCATAGTTTGAAACGACAGAGACTTTATATTGCATTCAGACTTATTGATGTGGGGCTATTCAAATAGATTCTTATGAGGGTCAGCATGTAACACGGGCAGTGTGGTCGGCATGTAACACGGGCAGTGTGGTCGGCATGTAACACGGGCAGTGTGGTCAGCATGTAACACGGGCAGTGTGGTCAGCATGTAACTGGTCCTGTAACACGGGCAGTGTGGTCAGCATGTAACACGGGCAGTGTGGTCAGCATCTAACACGGGCAGTGTGGTCAGCATCTAACACGGGCAGTGTGGTCAGCATCTAACACGGGCAGTGTGGTCAGCATCTAACACGGGCAGTGTGGTCAGCATCTAACACGGGCAGTGTGGTCAGCATCTAACACGGGCAGTGTGGTCAGCATCTAACACGGGCAGTGTGGTCAGCATCTAACACGGGCAGTGTGGTCAGCATCTAACACGGGCAGTGTGGTCAGCATCTAACACGGGCAGTGTGGTCAGCATCTAACACGGGCAGTGTGGTCAGCATCTAACACGGGCAGTGTGGTCAGCATCTAACACGGGCAGTGTGGTCAGCATCTAACACGGGCAGTGTGGTCAGCATCTAACACGGGCAGTGTGGTCAGCATCTAACACGGGCAGTGTGGTCAGCATCTAACACGGGCAGTGTGGTCAGCATCTAACACGGGCAGTGTGGTCAGCATCTAACACGGGCAGTGTGGTCAGCATCTAACACGGGCAGTGTGGTCAGCATGTAACACGGGCAGTGTGGTCAGCATGTAACACGGGCAGTGTGGTCAGCATGTAACACGGGCAGTGTGGTCAGCATGTAACACGGGCAGTGTGGTCAGCATGTAACACGGGCAGTGTGGTCAGCATGTAACACGGGCAGTGTGGTCAGCATGTAACACGGGCAGTGTGGTCAGCATGTAACACGGGCAGTGTGGTCAGCATGTAACACGGGCAGTGTGGTCAGCATGTAACACGGGCAGTGTGGTCAGCATGTAACACGGGCAGTGTGGTCAGCATGTAACACGGGCAGTGTGGTCAGCATGTAACACGGGCAGTGTGGTCAGCATGTAACACGGGCAGTGTGGTCAGCATGTAACACGGGCAGTGTGGTCAGCATGTAACACGGGCAGTGTGGTCAGCATGTAACACGGGCAGTGGGTCAGCATGTAACACGGGCAGTGTGGTCAGCATGTAACTGGCCCTGTAACACGGGCAGTGTGGTCAGCATGTAACTGGCCCTGTAACACGGGCAGTGTGGTCAGCATGTAACTGGCCCTGTAACACGGGCAGTGTGGTCAGCATGTAGCTGGCCCTGTAACACGGGCAGTGTGGTCAGCATGTAACTGGCCCTGTAACACGGGCAGTGTGGTCAGCATGTAACTGGCCCTGTAACACGGGCAGTGTGGTCAGCATGTAACTGGCCCTGTAACACGGGCAGTGTGGTCAGCATGTAACTGGCCCTGTAACACGGGCAGTGTGGTCAGCATGTAACTGGCACTGTAACACGGGCAGTGTGGTCAGCATGTAACTGGCACTGTAACACGGGCAGTGTGGTCAGCATGTAACTGGCCCTGTAACACGGGCAGTGTGGTCAGCATGTAACTGGCCCTGTAACACGGGCAGTGTGGTCAGCATGTAACTGGCCCTGTAACACGGGCAGTGTGGTCAGCATGTAACACGGGCAGTGTGGTCAGCATGTAACTGGCCCTGGCAGCCTGTGATCATCATAGAAGGGATCAGAATGCAAATCCATGTTCCAGGCAGTCTCAGCTTTCAGGAATGGGGTTATAATAGCTTATAGCTAGAACAATTCAAACGATAGAGCCAAATTCATTAGGGAGACAATAAATTCAACATGACACTTCAGAAACTGCCAGGAGCTTGGGTTTACCTCTCCTGGCTGTACCAGGATGATGTCTCTGGTTTTGAGTCTGAATTTAAAGATCTAAATTTGAAAACTGAAATGGAATGCATCTGAAAAGTTGAATATGAAAAACTTTGATAAACTTCAAAATGACAGTTTTTTTAACTTGATACACAGACAATGAATGCAATATCTACCATATTGAAATGAAATATATACATGTTTCATTTTAATATTCAATCAAACTGAAATAGAATTTTAAATGCAATAATAATAAATGAAACAAGTTCAATTTATGAATTCAATGATTACATTTGTGCATTATACACACATATTTATTTATATATATATTTATTGTATATACATATTTATTTATATATATATTTATTGTATATATATATATATATATATATATATATATATATATATATATATATATATATATATATATATACAATTCTAATTTAATATCCTAATACCAAGTCATCCAGTTCTCCTCACCATATCTTCAAGCTGCATCTGGATCTGCCTGTGGACCTCAGCCATCTGAAACAGTACATCCCCTAAAGAGAAGACCGGGAGAGAAAGAGAGAGAATTCTATTAAATCATCCAAGGTGTCACTGAAAGCTACATCAACGTGCAAACAAGACCATGCAGCCAAACAAAAACACAGAAGACTGGTGGAGGGAGGGAGACGAGGGAGGAAGAGGAGGAGGAATAATGAACAGGACGGAACGTCAGTCAAGTCACGAGCAAAACAGAACTGAAAAACACTGAAAAAGAAGAAGAAGACAACAGAAACAGAGCATGTAAATCAAAGTATCAATGATAATATTAGCTTTATATTAAGAGTATTGAGAATATACAAATACTCCATATGAGATATAAACAAATAAAAATGAGTTCCACACAGGAATTAGTCAATCTATTATACTGAGAGAGAAAGAGAGTGCTCTGCACTAAATAAAACACAGAAATACGCCAAACAAACAGCAGAACCGAGAGAAAAGCCTAAAAACAAAAAGATAAGAGAGAATAAAAAAAGGTGATTCATGCAGCCAGGGAGATTAAATGCGTTCGTTTTAAGATACCTACATGCTGCCTCTTCTGAATATGCAATGCATTGTAAAAAAAAAAAGGAACAAAAATATATAGTTTGAGCGACGGACGGATAGAAGAGACCTGGAGAGACAGACAGATCAAACTACCCCAGAGAAGAGACATGGAGAGACAGACAGATCAAACTACCCCAGAGAAGAGACCTGGAGAGACAGACAGATCAAACTACCCCAGAGAAGAGACCTGGAGAGACAGACAGATCAAACTACCCCAGAGAAGAGACCTGTTTCCAAATAGGTTCCCCAGATATAGGAATGAGACACACGATGGGTTACACACACACACACACACACACACACGATGGGTTACCCACCACACACACAGATTTATTGGAATTAATTGACTATCCACTATGTCAATTAAAAAGGAGTAATATCTAACCTCATCCTACTCGCTGTGTGTAGTACGCTGCCCTGAACCATTTCATGATGTACGTGGTCACTCAAGAGTCTTTCACAGGTCAGTAACTGGGGTTATGAAACAAGTGGGGAAGGAGAGGAGGTGAGGGTAGAACCAAGGGGATAGGTTGATACTTCCTATAGAACTAAGGGGAACATTCTAGAAGGGTCTTTCTTTAATGACATCACAGCATAAAGAGGCTTCTCAGGAAGTGGTAAGGTAATCAAGCTGACTAAGTGAAAAGGGGATGTAGGAGAAGGGAAGGATGGGAACCTTCCAACAAGGCCTGGACCGGATTCAGGTGTTAAAATCCACAGAAACAGCATGCAAAACTGGTAAAAGTACACACAAATGGTAGGAGATTATTTGGGAAGCGATTACATTGTTAGCTGCACAGTACACACCCTTAATCTTTAACCAACCAGCCACACACAGACGTACACACACACACAGATGGGGACACACAGAGGCATAGCCAGTACAGTACAATCCCCCAAACAAAAGGACAGTGAAAGTCCTACAGAGGCCTGCCTCCCTCCCCTCAATCCATCCAGAATGCCTATGAAAGCCAGGGAAGGTACATAGCAGTGGTTATTCCACTGCCTGAGGCTGGACACAGTGAGGTAGATAAATATGTCGGCGTCAGCTTCCAACCTCCCAGTCTGGGTTTTGGCTGGCTTCCAAAGCACTCTCCATCTCATCAAATCGATGAAGAACCCCTGGCCTCGCTGTCGAGGGGAATATGACAATGTATCTCAATATGTCTCCACTGAATCGACACATTTACTGAACTCAAATCAGTGAGCAACATAGCACAACATTTTCCCATATTGGACACACACAAATACACACAAAGTGCGCACACACACACACACACACACAACCCTGTAAATTAGCACCATTTACAGGTCTGGTTCCATGCCAAGGAGGACAGTGCTGATTCATCACACTGAGACCACCAGAAGATCACACTGTCCAGCCACCACCCTCCACCACCCTCCACCCTCCTTCCTCCACCCCCCTTCCTCCACCCTCCACCTCCCACCACCCCCCTTCCTCCACCCTCCACCCTCTTTCCTCCACCCACCTCCCACCACCCTCTTTCCTCTACCAACCACCCTCCCACCACCCTCCTTCCTCTACCAACCACCCTCCCACCACCCTCCTTCCTCTACCAACCACCCACCCTCCTCCCTCCTTCCTCCACCAACCACCCTCCTTCCTCCACCAACCACCCTCCTTCCTCCACCAACCACCCTCCTTCCTCCTTCCTCCACCCTCCACCCACCACCCTCCTTCCTCCCACCACCCTCCTTCCTCCCACCACCCTCCTTCCTCCCACCACCCTCCTTCCTCCCACCACCCTCCTTCCTCCCACCATGCTAATATCACTGTCCATCCATCAACCACATTCCTCCTCCTCCTCCTCCCACCATGCTAATACCACTGTCCATCCATCAACCACCTTCCTCCTCCTCCCACCATGCTAATACCACTGTCCATCCATCAACCACCTTCCTCCTCCTCCCATGCTAATACCACTGTCCATCCATCAACCACCTTCCTCCTCCTCCCATGCTAATACCACTGTCCATCCATCAACCACCTTCCTCCTCCTCCCATGCTAATACCACTGTCCATCTAGGGATAAAATACAGCGACACGATTAACTAGATTAGGGGGAGGGAACAAAATAAAGGGGAGGTAGGATATAACAGCACCATGCTTTGAACTATGTGACTACATCACATGAAGAGGACTGTCTGTCTGTATGTGTGTGGGTGTGTGTGTGTGTGTGTTCAAGCAGATGCACATCATAGCTGTGGGAAGTATTGGTGCTGCTGCACACCCTGGAAAATCTGAATAATGTTTATTAATTATTATTTTATTTTTTTCACAAAAGTAGTGCCCTGGGCTTTTACAAGTATTATCAGACCGATTGTAGATGTCTGCAGTATGTGCAAAAACATTTTCAGCATCTCCAATTTGGCAAAAAAAACTTATGGACAAAAATAGAAAACATCCACATCAAATGATATATTTTTCTTGATCAAATAACAGAAAATATTACCATCCTTACAAACCACTTCATGGAAAATGTACTGTACATAGGCCAGTCATCTTGGTTTGTACCTGTTGACCTTCATCACCCTGAAGAAAACAATGACCAATCCAGTAATTGAATACATTCAGCCATCAAGCGGTTTGTGATGATGTGGCTCAGTTGGTAGAGTATGGTGCTTGCAATGCCAGGGTTGTGGGTTTAGTTCCCACAGGTGACCAGTAGGAAACATGTTTCACTACTGTAAGTTGCTCTGGACAAGAGCGTCTACTAAAATGGAAAAGGAATGAATAGACCATTTCAATTTTTCAAAGAAATAAGTTGCATTTGCAAAATATTTCAAGAAAACGGGAAAACATATCAAGCAAATGTGTTTTATATTCCACAATTATTATCAGATGAACTGTTTTGTAGAAATAATTAACAGACTGAAGTTACAAATGCTGGTCAACACTCAAATAAAATGTTTCTTCATAAAAGCAGTGCCCTGGGCCTTTACTAGTCCTGTATTAACAGACCGATATAGACGTCTTCAGCGTGGGCATTTTTTCTTTCTTTGCGCCCCCTCAGCAAAAAATAAATAAATCACAGCACCCCAAAACTACTTCCCGCAGCTATGAACCTGTTTGTGAATGTCTAATCTCATGCTACTCCATCCTGACATCTGAAATATTGGTCTGCCTGTTTCTCTCTCCTGTCATAGCAGGGAACCTAAGCTTCTTAACCATAATCAGCCCAGATAACAACATCTGAAGCTTAGAGAGACGAAAGCGTATTGTTATGTGGTCTTAGTGGAGCCCCATGTTTAAAAAAAAAAATAGACAATTAATTAACATGATTAATGCCCCCAGCTGCTTTGTCTTGCCATTTGGGACCACAAGCCCTGAGAGGACATCCTATATAATGCACTACTTTTGACCAGGGCCATCCAAGACCTCTGCACGGAGTATACAAAACATTAAGAACACCTTCCTAATATTGACCCCCAGAAAAGCCTCAGTTCTACAGGGATTCTGGCCCATGTCGACTCCAGTACTTCCCACCGTTGTGTCAGGTTGGCTGGATGTCTTTTGGGTGGTGGAACATTCTTGATACACACAGGAAAATGTTGAGCATGAAAAACCCAGCAGCGTTGCAATTCTTGACACAAACCGGTGCCCCTGGCATCTACTACCATACCCCATTCAAAAGGCACTACAAATATTTTGTCTTTTCCATTCACCCTCTGAATGGAACACGAACACAATCCATTTCTCAATTGTCTATTTAACCCGTCTCCTCCCCTTCATCTACACTGATAGAAGTGGATTTAACACTTAAAGAAAAAAAAAAATCAGTGATCATAGTTTTCACCTGGAATGACCCAGTCAGTCTGTCATGGAAAGAGCAGGTGTTCTTAATGTTTTGTAGACTCCGTGTATACCAGGTGGTGTCAAAGGAAGGGACATCATTAAAGACTCCAGCCACCAAAGACAGATGTTCTCTCTGCTTCCGCCACAGCAGGCAGTACCGGTGCATCAAGTCTGACACCAACAGGCTCCTGAAATGCTTCTATCCCCAAAACCATATGACTGCTAAATAGCTAACTACACTGAACAAAAATATAAACCCAACATGTAAAGTGTTGGTCGCATGTTTCATGAACTGTAATTAAAGATCCAAGAAATGTCCCATACGCACAAAAGAAAAAGCTTATTTCTCTCAAATGCTGTGCACAAATTTGTTTACATCCCTGTTAGTGAGGATTTCTCCACCTGATTGACAGGTGTGGCATATCAAGAAGCTGATTAAACAGCATGATCATTACACAGGTGCACCTTGTGCGGGGTACAATAAAAAGGCCACTAAAATGTGCAGTTGTGTCACAGAACACAATTCAGATGTCTCAAGTTGAGGGAGCTTGCAATTGGCATGAGAAAGAGAGAAACAAAAACAACAACAATGATCATCCATCAGCCAATGTTTCATGTTTTTTGAATCAGCAAATGAAATGTACAGAACAGAACTACTCATATCGCCGTCGTAGTAGAGCTGTTGCCAGCTAATTTAATATTAATTTGTCATAAGCCACCTCCAACGCCATTTTAGAGAATTTGGCAGTAAGTCCAACTGGCCTCACAACAGCAGACGAAGTGGAACCAAGCCAGCCCAGGACCTCCACATCCTACTTCTTCACCTGCGGGATGGTCTGAGACAAGCCACCCAGACAGCTGATGAAACTGAGGAGTATTTCTGTCTGTATTCTGATTGGCTGGGTCTGGCTATCCAGTGGGTGAGCTTGGCTCCCAAGTGGGTGGGCCTTTGCCCTCCCAGGCCCACGCATGGCTGCACCCCTACCCAGTCATGTGAAATCCATAGATTAGGGATTTAATTTCAATTGACTGGTTCCCATTACATGAACTGTAACTTAGTAAAATATTTCAAATTGTTACATGTTCCGTTTATATTTTTGTTCCGTTTAAAATGGTCCTTGCAGCCATTTTGTTAGCCATCTGAGTTGACCCTTGTATTTAAATGTTTGCACCGTCTCTAGGCCCAACACACACACACACATCCTGATGCCTAGTCACCTTACCCCTATACATATTCCACCATCACACCAGTATCACTGCACATTGTAGATATGGTGTTGAACTGACCCAGTATATAGTATCGTATTGAACTGACCCAGTATATAGTATGGTATTGATCTGACCCAGTATATAGTGATGGTATTGAACTGACCCAGTATATAGTATGGTATTGAACTGACCCAGTATATAGTATGGTATTGTTCTGACCCAGTATATAGTGATGGTATTGAACTGACCCAGTATATAGTGATGGTATTGAACTGACCCAGTATATAGTGATGGTATTGAACTGACCCAGTATATAGTAATGGTATTGAACTGACCCAGTATATAGTATGGTGTTGAACTTTGTTCTACCTCGTGCTATTTTTAGTTCTACATTGATATCTGCGTTGTTGGGTTTAACGCTTGCAAGAAAGGTATTTCACTGTACTTGTGCAATGGGCTCCACGAGTGGCGCAGCGGTCTAAGGCACTGCATCGGAGTGCAAGTAGGCGTCACTACAATCGCTGGTTCGAATCCAGGCTGTATCACATCCGGGCTGTGATTGGGAGTCCCATAGGGCGGCGCACAATTGACCCAGCATCGTACGGGTTTGGCCGGTGTAGGCTGTCATTGTAAATAAGAATTTGTTCTTAACTGACTTGCCGAGTTTAAATAAAGGTTCAAACTGGAACATAGGCATCTGGTAAGAAGTAGGTGCACTGTACAGGGATTACGTCATTTGTCTTGTCCACTGCGATCGATTCAATTCTTAAGATGTCCCCTCAAGAGCCTAGTAAATCACAAAAATCATATTTGTTGTTTTCTTCTATTTTCCCCTTCCAACAAGATGCATATTGGCTTCTAGGGGGTCGTGGAGCGGTTTGCCATTCATTCTAGGGGGTCGTGGAGCGGTGTGTCATTCATTCTCAGGGGTCGTGGAGCGGTTTGTCATTCATTCTAGGGGGTCGTGGAGCGGTTTGTCATTCATTCTCGGGGGTCGTGGAGCGGTTTGTCATTCATTCTAGGGGGTCGTGGAGCGGTTTGTCATTCATTCTCGGGGGTCGTGGAGCGGTTCGTCATTCATTCTAGGGGGTCATGGAGCGGTGTGTCATTCATTCTCAGGGGTCGTGGAGCGGTTTGTCATTCATTCTAGGGGGTCGTGGAGCGGTTTGTCATTCATTCTCGGGGGTCGTGGAGCGGTTTGTCATTCATTCTAGGGGGTCGTGGAGCGGTTTGTCATTCATTCTCGGGGGTCGTGGAGCGGTTCGTCATTCATTCTAGGGGGTCATGGAGCGGTTTGTCATTCATTCTAGGGGGTCGTGGAGCGGTTTGTCATTCATTCTAGGGGGTCATGGAGCGGTTTGTCATTCATTCTAGGGGGTCGTGGAGCGGTTTGCCATTCATTCTCGGGGGTCGTGGAGCGGTTTGTCATTCATTCTAGGGGGTCGTGGAGCGGTTCGTCATTCATTCTAGGTGGTCGTGGAGCAGTTTGTCATTCATTCTAGGCGGTCGTGGAGCGGTTTGCCATTCATTCTAGGGGGTCATGGAGCGGTTTGTCATTCATTCTAGGGGGTCGTGGAGCGGTTCGTCATTCATTCTAGGGGGTCATGGAGCGGTTTGTCATTCATTCTAGGGGGTCGTGGAGCGGTTTGTCATTCATTCTAGGGGGTCATGGAGCGGTTTGTCATTCATTCTAGGGGGTCGTGGAGCGGTTTGCCATTCATTCTAGGGGGTCGTGGAGCAGTTTGTCATTCATTCTAGGCGGTCGTGGAGCGGTTTGCCATTCATTCTAGGGGGTCATGGAGCGGTTTGTCATTCATTCTAGGGGGTCGTGGAGCGGTTTGTCATTCATTCTAGGGGGTCGTGGAGCGGTTCGTCATTCATTCTAGGGGGTCGTGGAGCGGTTTGTCATTCATTCTAGGCGGTCGTGGAGCGGTGTGTCATTCATTGCGTTGCTCTCAGAATCTACTGACAAGTGAAAAATGTAATTAGAGAAAGAAAAAGTGTTTGTGTATTTAGAATACAGACAAATAACTGTTTATAACGCGTGAACAACAAAACACCATCTCTGGAGAAAAGGATGGATGCAGTTCACGGCACAGGAGTCAGCGTCTTGAAAAACTAGACATGTCGGGGAAATATTTTGTCGTTTAACGCTCTATAAACTTTTACCCTTGCATCAAAAACAGGAAAATGTTACTAGCCCGGGGAGAGAAGACAGGACGTATAACCTAATACCAGAGCCTAGTGTGATCTTCCCTAGACAGGACGTATAACCTAATACCAGAGCCTAGTGTGTTCTTCTAGACAGGACGTATAACCTAAAAGTAGAGCCTAGTGTGTTCTTCTAGACAGGACGTATAACCTAAAAGTAGAGCCTAGTGTGTTCTTCTAGACAGGACGTATAACCTAATACCAGAGCCTAGTGTGTTCTTCCCTAGACAGGACGTATAACCTAAAAGTAGAGCCTAGTGTGTTCTTCTAGACAGGACGTATAACCTAAAAGTAGAGCCTAGTGTGTTCTTCTAGACAGGACGTATAACCTAAAAGTAGAGCCTAGTGTGTTCTTCTAGACAGGACGTATAACCTAATACCAGAGCCTAGTGTGTTCTTCCCTAGACAGGACGTATAACCTAAAAGTAGAGCCTAGTGTGTTCTTCTAGACAGGACGTATAACCTAAAAGTAGAGCCTAGTGTGTTCTTCCCTAGACAGGACGTATAACCTAAAAGTAGAGCCTAGTGTGTTCTTCCCTAGACAGGACGTATAACCTAATACCAGAGCCTAGTGTGTTCTTCTAGACAGGACGTATAACCTAATACCAGAGTCTAGTGTGATCTTCCCTAGACAGGACGTATAACCTAAAAGTAGAGCCTAGTGTGTTCTTCTAGACAGGACGTATAACCTAATACCAGAGTCTAGTGTGATCTTCCCTAGACAGGACGTATAACCTAAAAGTAGAGCCTAGTGTGTTCTTCTAGACAGGACGTATAACCTAATACCAGAGTCTAGTGTGTTCTTCCCTAGACAGGACGTATAACCTAATACCAGAGTCTAGTGTGTTCTTCCCTAGACAGGACGTATACTCTAAAAGTAGAGCCAAGTGTGTTCTTCCCTAGACAGGATGTATACTCTAAAAGTAGAGCCAAGTGTGTTCTTCCCTAGACAGGACGTATAACCTAATACCAGAGCCTAGTGTGTTCTTCTAGACAGGATGTATTACCTAAAAGTAGAGCCTAGTGTTCTTCCTAGCAGTAGTGACTGAATACACAGTAGGCCTAGCATATCATTACCAGGCATGAAACACACACACACACACACACACAGGTTCTCGTCCCACAGAGCGAAACCCAGAAACATTAGTAAGTTGTGTGTTACCCTCCCCTCTTGGTCACGGAGTACTGTTGTTAAGGATTATGTTCGTGGCTCAGCCCAAGCTCTTCTCTGTCCTGGAACCTCAAATGGTGGAAAGTGCTTCCCCCTGGCACTAGGACACCAGATCCCTGCCCGTCACTAGGACACCAGATCCCTGCCCGTCACTAGGACACCAGATCCCTGCCCGTCACTTTTGTGAACTGACACTCACACTGTAGTTTTTCCCCCAAAACACTGGCTTTGCTGATAGCTACTCTATTGAGAAAAACAAGTACTTACCATACCTGAGATATGGTTGTCTCACCTAGCTATCTTAAGATGAATGCACTAACTGTAAACTGCTCTGGATAAGAGCATCTGCAAAATATTGGCTAAATTGTCAAATTGGGGAAACTGAGAATGAGTGTCTGAGATGAGACCGAGGGGGAAAAAAAAAGAGTCAGAAATGTCTGTGACAGTGAGGTAACAGTGAGATTCCCACCAAGAGCTGGGTGAGAATGAGAGTACATCTCAGAGAGGACAGGCTGACTCAGCGTCACAGATAACTGACCTCCCAGAGAAGACTCAGGGTGGACTCAGAATGAGGGGAACACAGTGGAAAATAAGGTTGGTGCTGGAGTGGGTACATGGTGCTTGGAATGGGCTTTTATGGGATTCAGAACATTCAGAGGTCGGTCACCGCGTCCTTTCCTCTTCACTGGTTGGCATAGAGGCAGGGGTGTGTGTGTGTGTGTGGGGGGGAGAGGGAGGTATGTGTGTGTGTGTGTGTGTGTGTGTGTGTGTGGGGGGAGGAGAGAGAGATGTGTGTGTGTGTGGGGGGGGAGAGGTGTGTGTGTGTGTGGGGGGAGAGAGGTGTGTGTGTGTGTGTGTGGGGGGGGGGGGTGTGTGTGTGTGTGTGTGGGGGGGGGTGTGTGTGTGTGTGTGTGTGTGTGTGTGTGTGTGTGTGTGTGTGTGTGTGTGTGTGTGTGTGTGTGTCACAGAGCCCAGAAGTCTAACATATTAACAGGTTCATTAAGTCACTATCTGGCAGAGTAACACCAGTACTCAGGACATACCAGCTCAAGGACATATTTGACAAAGTCCAGCAGGCTGTTGAAAGCATATTGACACAGCTTCACTTATTGCTGCAGTGGAAGAAAAAAAAAATTATAGAACAAAAATCGGCAAAGCTTGTGGATTTCACACATACCAGCTATGAAGCACAGACAAGCTGTGAATTCTCTCCCTCCCTCCCAGTCTTACAAAACAAAAAAATGACTGAAAAATGTTCAGCTTCCAGACATGAGTATATGAGTTTCACAGACTGATGGCAGAGAAGGGTTGAGAGAACGCGACCAGAGAAACAGGTGTGTGTCAGTGCTGTCTTTCATTAAACAACTAAAGACAGCCAAGTACCCTCGGAGAGCTGTGATCACAGAGCCCAGGTCTGAGGTGCTCTCTCTCTCCACCTCTTCCCCCACACACTCCTCTCTCCCCCTCTCCTCTCCCCCTCTTCCTCCACATCTCGCCACCTCTTCTCCCACACCTCTTTCTTCCTCTCTCTCCCACACCTCTCTCTTCCTCTCTCTCCCACACACACACACACACCTCTCCCCCCACACCTCTCTCTCTTCCCCCACCTCTCTCTTCCCCCACACACACACACACACACACCTCTCTCCCTCTCACCTCTCTCCCTCTCACCTCTCTCCTCTCTCCCTCTCCCCCACCCACCTCTCTCCCTCTCCCCCACCCACCTCTCTCCCTCTCCCCCACCCACCCCTCTCCCACACCCACCTCTCCCCCTCTCCCCCACCCACCTCTCTCCCTCTCCCCCACCCACCTCTCTCCCACACCCACCTCTCCCCCACACCTCTCCCTCTCCCCCACACCTCTCCCCCACACCCCTCCCTCACACCTCTCTCTCTCTCCCTCTCCCCCCCCCACACACACACACACACACACACCTCTCTCTCCCCCACACCTCGATTCATCCCAAATGGAACTCGATTCCCTATGGGCCTTAGTCAGAAGTAGTGCAACGTAAAGGTTAAAGGTCATTTGTTAGGCATCCTTAAAGCAACAGAGCCAAGGGCATAGAGCTGAAATCCATTATGCTATCAGAAATACAAGAACATGTTGTCGTCACAGGCAGAATAATTAGTTATCTACTGAGAACAAGAGACCAGGTGTTTGGGATGATGTTTGAAAGGGGAAGAGACTCTCGCTGGCGCTGCAGTTTCCTCATACACACTGAGCGTCTCCAGATGAAACTCAGAAACCGGGTCACCTAGGGGTCAACTGTTTCTCCCTTACTTCTCAGAGATGGAGTACACACACTGAGCGTCTCCAGATGAAGGCAGGAAAACGTTAGGAAATATTGCCAGTTTAAGCCAGAGAGGTCCCCAAAATGTAGAGCTGTGTGTGTGTGTGCTGGCCCAGCAGTGAACAAGTGGGCTTACTGTATTTGATGCGGCACACATGCGACAGGCCATCAGATTGTCTCCCTTCATGCTCCTCACAGCTCTCTAATAAAAGCCTCCAGTAGTCTGCTTCCCATATAGTACCCTATGTAGGGTACTACTTATGACCAAAACCTTACGAGGCCTAGTCAAAAGGTAGTGCACTACATTAGGGACACACATGTCATTTGGGATGTACCCTGTGTGTGTGTGTGTTGCCAGGCTGGCGTTTCCATGGAGGAGCAGACAGGAGTTATTTTATTAGCCTTCATTGTCCTCATAACAAGGCCAGGTTTTAGAGGGCACACGCACACTCGCACCACTCACTGTTTCTTGGCCCAAGCAAGTCTCTTCTTATTGGTGTCCTTTAGTAGTTTGGGCTCCCGAGTGGTACAGTGGTTTAAGGCACTGTATCTCAGGGCAAGAGGCTTCACTACAGACCCTGGTTCGATTCCAGGCTGTATCACATCCGGACGTGATTAGGAGTCCCATTGGGTGATGAACAATTGGCCCAGCATTGTCGAGGTTTGGCCGGGGTAGGCAGTCTTTGTAAATAACAATGTTATTATCTGACTTGCCTAGATAAATAAACATTTAAATAAAATAAAATAGTTGTGATTTCTTTGTAGCAATTTGACTATGAAGGCCTGACTCATGCGGTCTCCTCTGAAGAGTTGAGAGTTGATGTTGAGATGTGTCTGTAATTTGAACACAGCATTTATTTGGGCTGCAATTTCTGAGGCTGGTAACTCCTAATGAATTTATCCTCTGCAGAAAAGGTAAGTCTGGGTCTTCCTTTCCTTCCTTTTCTGGGTCTTCCTATTAAAGGGAGCCAGTTTCATCACAGTGCTCACACTTGTTAATTTAAATGCATTCCCAGTGACTACCTCATGAAACTGGTTGAGAGAATGCCAAGAGTGTACAAAGCTGTCAAGGCAAAGGGTTGCAACTTTGAAGAACCTAAAATATAAAACATATTTTGAATTTGTTTAAAAATAAATTGGGTTACTACATGATCCCATATGTGTCATTTCATAGTTGTGATGTCTTCACTATTATTCTGCAATGTAGAAAATAATAAAAATAAAAACCCTTGAATGATTAGGTGTCCAAACTTTTGACATAAATATATATATAATAGTATTCAGACCCATTTACGTTTTATTACTTCACAGCCTTATTCTAAAAGAGATTAAATTAGGTTTTCCTCACCAATCTACACACAATACCTCATAAACGACAAAGGTTTATGAAGCGAAAACAGGTTTTTAGAAAGCATTCAGACCCTTTGCAATGAGACTTGAAATTGAGCTCAGGTGCATCCTGTTTCCACTGATCAACCTTGAGATGTTTCTACAACTTCATTGGTGTCCACCTGTGGTAAATTCAATTGATTGGACATGATTTGGATAGCCACACATCTGTGAGATAGATAATATCTTTGCAGTTTTGGAAACGTCAGAGTTTGTCTGTGAGTGCCCCAGAACTAATGCTACAGGCAAAACCAAGATGAAATTTCATACAGGAAGTGAGCCAGATTTTGGAGGCGCTGTGTTCCACAGTCTCCTTATATGGCTGTGAATGCGCCAGGAATGAGCCTACACTTTGTCGTTTCCCCAAGGTGTTTGCAGCATTGTGACGTATTTGTAGGCATATCATTGGAAAATTGACCATAAGAGACTACATTTACCAGGTGTCCGCTCGGTGTCCTCCGTCGAAACTATTGCGTGATCTCCAGGTGCATGCACGTTTCCATTTGATTCAGAAGAGAAAGTCAACTGCCCCGAATGATTTATCATCGAAAGATGTGAAAAACACCTTGAGGATTGATTCTAAACAACGTTTGCCATGTTTCTGTCGATATTATGGAGTTAATTTGGAAAAAACTTTTGCGTTGCAATGACTGAATTTTCAGGGTTTTTTCTTAGCCAAACGTGATTAACAAAACGGAGCGATTTCTCCTACACAAATATTATTTTTGGAAAGACTGAACATTTGCTATCTAACTGAGAGTCTTCTCATTGAAAACATCCGAAGTTCAAAGGTAAATGATTTTATTTGAATGCTCTTCTGGTTTTTGTGAAAATGTTGCCTGCTGAATGCGAGGCTTAATGCTATGCTAGCTATCAATAGTCTTACACAAATGCTTGTGTAGCTATGGTTGAAAAGCATATTTTGAAAATCTGAGATGACAGTGTTGTTAACAAAAGGCTAAGCTTGTGAGCCAATATATTTATTTCATCTAATTTGCGATTTTCATGAATAGTTAACCTTGCGTTATGGTAATGAGCTTGAGGCTATGATTACGCTCCCGGATACGGGGTTGCTCGTCGCAACAGGTTAACCGGCTTGCCGAGTTCAATATAAAAAAGGAACACTACTATTGACAACTTTCTCCTGACATGAACTGAAGCCATGTCTCATGTGCCCACTCATCCACTGGCACATTGAATGTTTCCCCTCCAAACACTAAGTACCCCATCAATGTTCTCTCATTACTGTATGTAGAGTCAATCACAAACAATCACATTATTACACATCAATGATTTTACTCCTTGCTTGGACTAACCTCATTCTTAGCTCTTATCTAACTGTGGTAGTGTGTTGCTTTATAGTTAGTCTTCCCAGTCAAATCCTGTCCTGTACTTTTCAAGCCTCTGAACACCTCAACTTATCCCTCATACACTCATTCAGATCACTGCTGTGATCCCTTTCCAACACAGTGTAAGTAGCCCTCTCATTTCCATTCCCCATAATATTATACGTGTCTTTATTTAAAGCGTCAAATAATTAGTCTGACAATTTTTTTTGAAACACACTGCTGTCCCCGTGTGTTCCGCGCCTATATCGGAGGTCTCCCATCCTCCTCAATTTTTCAAGTCACCAGCCTCTACTGGCAGCCACCACCGCAGGCACACACACACACACACACACACACACAGCCCAGCATGGTTCAAACCACGATCTCAATTCATTAGCAAAAGGATCATTTCCTGAACCTCAGATTCGGCCGTTTAACTTTAAAAGCGTTTTAAATGAGGGCGGCCATCGCTCCAAATGTGCATGCATCCTCTACGGGCGGATACAGAGAACACTGCAGCCGCTGACAGCAGGAGAGGAATTCATTAAATAGAGCAGAAATGAAATGTAGAATTTAATTGTCTAATCAGAGTGACAAGTATGATGAACAATGTCCTGTTATGGGTAGAGGGGATAACTGGTAATGCCAGAGAATCCTTCCTGATGTCCTGTTATGGGTAGAGGGGATAACTGGTAATGCCAGAGAATCCTTCCTCTATGACAATGGAAGCCAGACTATGACAACTTCAGCAGTGTGACGTCACCAACAAGCCATTTTTGGGCAGTCTGTGCGTTGGTCTAGCGTATTTGGTCTCCCCTCTCCTCTTGATTTTTCTCAAATCGCTCCCGGAATGCATTTCATCTACGTGTTACTGTCGGTGTGAGGTGGCAGTGAGTTTTCCTCGGGCTTCCTGCCTGCCTGCCTGCGTAGGCTCCTACATCATTGCGTGGGCGTCCAGATTGAGAGAGGGAGGGATGGAGAGAGCTGGTGGGGGTAGTCTGACTCTGACCTCTGCTGCAGTGTAACAAATCACTGAGCATCCATCCTTTCCTTCTCAAAGAGACGGATGAAAAGTTGATGAATTTTTTAAAAGCCTCCACTTGTGCTTAGAATAACTTGTGAATCAACTCTGACTAAAGTGACTGCCTATTGAATTTGTGTTCTTAGTACGACGCTGTGTGAGAGACAGAATAGAAAGGTGTCCTCGCATGTATGAATGGATATTTGAGTCAGTGATTGTGTATTAGGGGCTAGCGGCGGAATAGGGGCTATTAATGGAACAGGTGTTAGTAGTGGAACAGGGGCTAGTAGTGGAACAGGGGCTAGTAGTGGGGCTAGCAGCGGAATAGAGGCTGTTAATGGAACAGGTGTTAGTAGTGGAACAGGTGTTAGTAGTGGGCTAGTAGTGGGGCTAGCAGCGGAATAGAGGCTATTAATGGAACAGGTGTTAGTAGTGGAACAGGTGTTAGTAGTGGAACAGGTGTTAGTAGTGGGGCTAGCAGCGGAATAGGGGCTATCAGTGGGGCTAGTATTGGAATAGGGGCTAGCGGCGGAATAGGGGCTATCAGTGGGGCTAGTATTGGAATAGGGGCTAGTGGTGGAATAGGGGCTATCAGTGGGGCTAGTGGCGGAATAGGGGCTAGCGGCGGAATAGGGGCTATCAGTGGGGCTAGTATTGGAATAGGGGCTATCAGTGGGGCTAGTATTGGAATAGGGGCTAGCGGCGGAATAGGGGGTCATTAATGGAATCGGTCTAGCGGTGGAATCGGTCTAGCGGTGGAATAGGGGGTCATTAATGGAATGGGTCTAGTGGTGGAATAGGGGGTCATTAATGGAATGGGTCTAGTGGTGGAATAGGGGGTCATTAATGGAATCGGTCTAGTGGTGGAATAGGGGGTCATTAATGGAATCGGTCTAGTGGTGGAATAGGGGGTCATTAATGGAATGGGTCTAGTGGTGGAATAGGGGGTCATTAATGGAATCGGTCTAGTGGTGGAATAGGGGGTCATTAATGGAATCGGTCTAGTGGTGGAATAGGGGCTAGCGGCGGAATAGGGGGTCATTACTGGAATCGGTCTAGTGGTGGAATAGGGGGTCATTAATGGAATCGGTCTAGTGGTGGAATAGGGGCTAGCGGCGGAATAGGGGGTCATTAATGGAATCGGTCTAGTGGTGGAATAGGGGCTATTAATAATGGAATAATGCTTTAGGAATAACAACAGGGTTGAAACAGTTAAATGTGAGAGGCCAAGTGAAACCCAAGTGTGTGTGTACATTATAGTGTGTGTGTGTACGTAGATGAGTGAGTGTATTAGTGTGTGTGTGTGTACGTAGATGAGTGAGTGTATTAGTGTGTGTGTGTGTGTACGTAGATGAGTGAGTGTATTAGTGTGTGTGTGTGTGTGTGTGTGTGTGTGTACGTAGATGAGTGAGTGTATTAGTGTGTGTGTGTGTGTGTGTGTGTGTGTACGTAGATGAGTGAGTGTATTAGTGTGTGTGTGTGTGTGTGTGTGTGTGTGTGTGTGTGTGTGTGTGTGTGTGTGTGTGTGTGTGTGTGTGTGTGTGTGGAAGCCACCAGTCTGATTTCTGGTGTGGGAGGAGAACAGCTTGACTGTACCATTATTAAGCTGAGACCCTGTGGCTCTCGTCTCTGGAAGCACACAGCATCATAAATAGCCAACTGGAAAACAGCTGCAACACACCACCACACGTGTACTGTGCTCCAGATGTGTATGACAGGTCTCGCATGTTTAAAACCTCACATACATGACACTCGTGTTAGTTTCTCTTCGGTACAGGAAAACAAATATGACAACAACTGCCCACAGCCTATAACATGGCAGGAAGAAGCGGTCTCTGTATCCACAAGCCAAAAGGCTACAAGAACCTTATGTTCAACATGTCGTGTTCTATGAGGAAGTGTTCCTTATTAGTGTG
Organism: Oncorhynchus masou masou; assembly: GCF_036934945.1. NCBI lineage: Eukaryota > Metazoa > Chordata > Actinopteri > Salmoniformes > Salmonidae > Oncorhynchus > Oncorhynchus masou. The sequence goes on from NC_088242.1 coordinate 9,429,972, forward strand.
CACTGGGGCTCTGTCTTTTGTAGGTAATCACACTGATTTATGACATAACGAAGGACACAGACGCGCGCCCCAAAAGGGAGGCGAAAAAATAAATGATGCATCACTGCAGTATTGTAGCTGCTGCATATACACCTTAGGGGTAAAGTAGTAGTAGTATTATTATTATTGTTAGTGTCATATTATTATTATTATTATTATTATTATTGTTAGTGTCATATTATTATTATTATTATTATTATTATTAAGTCCTGTGTGTGCAGTTCTATTCCCCTGACACTGCCGCACGTTAGAGACGTCTCCATTATTTATCCCCACGTGATCTCTAGCGGAGCCCCTCACCTTAAAAAAAATACCCTCCCTTTATATAACCTAGAACAGGGAAGCAGGGCTGCATCCCAAATCAAATCCTATTCCCTATACACACACACACACACAATTCAATACTTCTGACCAGGGTCCATCGGGTATAGGGTGACATTTGGGATGTCTCCTCGGAGTTCAGTTTGAGAGAAAAGCCAAATGGCTTAGAAAATGTGATTTGGAGAACAGAGAGTGTTTTTCCCTGGGTTGAATTGATGTAGCTACTGACTTGTTGGATTATCACTTCTGGTTTGACTTAAATGTAAAAATGTCTCACAGGCAAAAGTTATGGAGGAATCATCTGGACTGGTCCATTTAGGTAGCTGACTAAGGAAATCAATTGCAACTGCATAAATTGCTTTTCACGTTCTTCAATCACTCACCATTTAATAATAATTTATTGTAATGATCAAGTATATACACTACTTGACACCTGCTTGTCGAACATCTCATTCCAAAATCATGGGCATTAATGTGGAGTGTCCCCTCCCCCCTCTTCCCCTCCCCTCTTCTGGGAAGGCTTTCCACTAGATGTTGGAACATTTCTGCGGGGACTTGCTTCCATTCAGCCACAAGAGCATTAGTGAGGTCGGGCACTGATGTTGGGGCGATTAGGCCTGTCTCGCAGTCAAAGTTCAAATTAATCTCAAAAGGTGTTCAATGGGGTTGAGGTCAGGGATCTGTGCAGGCCAGTCAAGTTCTTCCACACTGATCTCAAAAAAACATTTCTGTATGGACCTCACTTTGTGCACGGGAGCATTGTCATGCTGCAACAGGAAAAGGCCTTCCCCAAACTGTTGCCACAATTTTGGAAGCACAGAATCGTCTAGAACGTCATTGTTTGCTGTAGTGTTAAGCTTTCCCTTCACTGGAACTAAGGGACCTAGCCCGAACCATGAAAACCAGTCCCAGACAGTTATTGCTCCTCCCCCAAACTTTACAGCTGCCACTACGCATTCGTCTGGCATCCGCCAAACCCAGATCTGTCGGACTGCCAGAAGGTGAAGCGTGGTTCATCACTCCAGAGAACGTGTTTCCACTGCTCCAGAGTCCAAAGGCGGCGAGCTTTACGCCACTCCAGCCGACACTTGGCATTGCGCATGGTGATCTTAGGCTTGTGTGCGGCTGCTCGGCCATGGAAAAGCATTTCACCAAGCTCCCGGCGAACAGTTCTTGTGCTGACGTTGCTTCCAGCGGCAGTTTGGAATTCGGTAATGGGTGTTGCACCCGAGCACAGATGATTTTTACACGCTTCAGCACTTGGCGGTCCAGTTCTGTGAGCTTGTGTGGCCTACCCACCTAGCGGCTGAGCCGTTGTTGCTCCTAGATGTTTCCACTTCACAATAACAGCACTTATCGTTGACGGAGGTCAAGCTCTAGCAGGGCAGATATTTGTTGAACTGACTTGTTGGAAAGGTGGCATTCGATGCCACGTTGAAAGTCACTGAGCTCTTCCAACAGTCTACTGGACCATATTCCAACTACACTACTGAAAGCACTACTTCCTGTGCTTGGCTCTCCTATGTTCAACATAATAAACGGCTCTCTATCCACCGGATGTGTACCAAACTCACTAAAAGTGGCAGTAATAAAGCCTCTCCTGAAAAAGCCAAACCTTGAAACAAAAAAAGAATATAAATACACAGATGCTAGTTCTAGGTCCCAAGAAACAAAGATCTGTTTTTGGATCGGACAATGTATCTCGATTGATGTACAGCAGTCTCAAATTAAACTGAACTCTGGACCCTGATCTCTTGACGGACATCAAATATTTCAAGAGCAGCCTTTTTCGATCCTTGTAACATTACCAAAATCTGAAAATGTTTATAAAAAAAATGATGCAGAATAACTAAATCCATGTTTTTGTCACTTCAAAATTAGACTACTGCAACGCTCTACTCTCTGGATACCCAGATAAGACACTAAAACTTTATCACAGCTAGCGATAAATACAAATGCTAGAATCTTGACTGGAACACCCAAAGACAGGGTCAGTCTGTCATATCTGGTCTAATTCTCCTGTCTTATCTAGTGTCCTGTGTGATCTTAGGTTTCGTCTCTCGACCTCAATGCTTGGCTATGAAAAGCCAACTGACACACAAGGAGACAGAGAGACAGAATCATGGGGCCTGTGGATAATGAAAGTGAGCAGGCTGGAAGAGCGTTTCTGCTTCATGCCGCAGCAGAGCACTGACGTCCCTCCTATCTCTCCATCCCAACACTCCTCTTCCCTTCCATTCCTCCCTGGGGCAGGCCAGACTAGACTAGACTGGGGCAGGCCAGACTAGACTAAACTGGGGCAGACTAGACTAAACTGGGGCAGACTAGACTACACTGGGGCAGACTAGACTACACTGGGGCAGACCAGACTAGACTACACTGGGGCAGACCAGACTAGACTACACTGGGGCTGACCAGACTAGACTACACTGGGGCTGACCAGACTAGACTACACTGGGGCTGACCAGACTAGACTACACTGGGGCTGACCAGACTAGACTACACTGGGGCTGACCAGACCAGACTACACTGGGGCTGACCAGACTAGACCAGACCAGACTGGGGCTGACCAGACCAGACTACACTGGGGCTGACCAGACCAGACTACACTGGGGCTGACCAGACCAGACTACACTGGGGCTGACCAGACCAGACTACACTGGGGCTGACCAGACCAGACTACACTGGGGCTGACCAGACCAGACTACACTGGGGCTGACCAGACCAGACTACACTGGGGCTGACCAGACCAGACTACACTGGGGCTGACCAGACTAGACTACACTGGGGCTGACCAGACTAGACTACACTGGGGCTGACCAGACTAGACTACACTGGGGCTGACCAGACTAGACTACACTGGGGCTGACCAGACTAGACTACACTGGGGCTGACCAGACTAGACTACACTGGGGCTGACCAGACTAGACTACACTGGGGCTGACCAGACTAGACTACACTGGGGCTGACCAGACTAGACTACACTGGGGCTGACCAGACCAGACTGACCAACAATGTACTGGGCTGGCGTTAGGAACAGTGTGTGAATAATGGCTGTCATGTTGTAGACTATTCAATGTTTATCCCTCAGGCTATAAGTAATGCCTTTCTGCGTCCCTCTCTCGTCTTACAAACAGTCAGCTGTGGAATACAAACAGACTGTAGTTAACCGGAATGCACACCTCTTCCATTACCGTGTGAAGACGAAATGGCTGATCATGCAATCACACTATCACTGCAGGCGAGCCTGACTGAGTTGCCATTAAACTACAAGGAACAAACATCATACTTGCAAGTACTGTCAGAAGACACACACCCCTTTAGGCACACTGATGTCCAGAGACGGCATCCGTCGCCTCTCTTCAGCCCTGCCTGTCACTGACTGCAGAGGGATTAGAGGGAGGAGGGTTAATTGTGCTGAGTCACAGCTAGGGATGCAAAAACAACCAAAGGACCTCACGTAACGCAGAGCACACACACGAACCGGCAGTAGATAAGGGACAATAGAGAGGACAGAACCAATATGGAGACGAATGAACACGTGTTTATGGACAGTTTAAGATGAGGTCACTGGGATGTAGCATTAATTAAACCAGCAGCCTCATTAATGGGTTCTTCTGCTCTAGCATACTATTGTCTGTAATAAGAAATCCTCCTCTGAACGAATGGCTTCGCTACTAATACCGAGTGCTGTGTTGGAATCCGATCGCGGCACAGATACTGTCACTGAGGCTGAATACAGACTGTAAAAAGGTAGAAAAAGGTTCAGATTGGAGTAGGCAATCAAACGCAGTTCAATCAGTATTCACAGAGAGAGAGAGAGGCTAAGTGGAGGAATGAAGAGATGAAACCATCAGACAAAATGTGAAAGGCCAAAAAAAAAAAAGACAGGAGAAAAGAAAAAAGCTCTCAGCATTCATTATTCAGACTCTCACCTCTGACCTCTCACCTCTTCCCTCCAAGCCACAGCTGTCTGCTATCCAAATTCCCCTCAGACTTGAGTGAGTGAGTCTTAACTACACAGTGCTCAGATTCAGGAGGCGAGACAGTCCCATTCTTCGAACATGTGACTCGGTCTGACTGAAAACATGAAGCTGAATCTATATAGGCTAGCTGTGAACTCTTTGGAATTACCTGGATTTCTGCTTAAATTGGTCAAACACACAAAATGTTTTTGTCTATATTGAATACACAATTTAAACATTCACAGTGTAGGTTGTAAAAAGTATGTGACCCCCCCTAGACTAATGACTTCTCCAAAAGCTAATTGGAGTCAGGAGTCAGCTAACCTGGAGTCCAATCAACGAGACGAGATTGGAGATGTTGGTTAGAGATTGAGATGCTGTCGCATGACCTCAAGAGAGCGGTTCACACCAGACAAAACAAGAATATTGCTGAACTGAAACAGTTTTCTAAAGAGGAATGGACCAAATTCCTCCTGACCGTTGTGCAGGTCTGATCCGCAACCACAGAAAACATTTGGTTGAGGTTATTGCTGCCAAATGACGGTCAACCAGTTATTAAATCCAAGGGTTCAAATACTTTTCCCACCCCACCCTGCGCTGTGAATGTTTACACGGTGTGTTCAATAGACATGAAAACATATATAATTGTTTGTGTGTTATTAGTTTAAGCAGGCTGTGTTTGTCTATTGTTGTGACTTCAATGAAGATAAGTTCACATTTTATGACAAATGTATGCAGAAATCCAGGTCATTCCAAAGGGTTCACATACTTTTTCTTACCGATGTATATGACTGCAACCATAAAAACTAATAGATATCGATAAAAACATAAAGCTGTTGAAGAGATAACAGCAGTGGGGGATGCTGGAGCCTTAATGTAGTAATTTCAATCAGATGTCATTGGAAGAGACCACTTGCTGCCATCACCATCCTACCAGTTTCACATCCCCATCTTGCCTCCAATCTGACCCTTGCCCTCCCACCATCACCACCCTCTACACCCTATCCCCAAGCCACTGCACCATCCTTCGTCTTTCTCCGCCTCTAAGTGTGCGTCAGCCTAACAGACCAATACAACCCAAACTGGTCCATTCACAGGTTGTAGCTGTTCCAGTGTGAAAACTGTTCTGACTGAAAAAAGGACAAGAGAGAAAAGTCAACAGCCCCAAAACAGTGTCTTTACAGAGTCCAGAAACATTACCAATAATCCCTATTGAATGTTATGAATGAAAAGAAAATCCGCAGCATGATGATGTTTTGAAATGTAATTGAATATTTAATTACTCTGGGCTACAATACAAAATAAAAAACGCTACACAGCATAATTCAGAGAAAGTTGAGGCACAAACAAGAGGTAAACTGTTGGAAACTGACTAATTGACTGGAGCACGGTTTTAGTACATTTGTAACTATGCAAGCGGCCTAGTAGTAGTGATTAACGTATTGTGGGTCAGATCAGACGATCAACGTTCAAATGTGTATGTGACCGGAGGCAAAGTACAAAAGGGGCCTGTCTCAGAGACAGAATGTTTCCATAAGGGAGAGAGAACGATATGAACGAGCTGGTAACAGGATCCTTATCCATATCAGAGATGAACTGTAAGGGGACGTGATTGCCTCAGTGGTGAATGCAGAACACTGTAAGCTCTCCTTCCCAATCGCATAGTATTAAAATAACTGACTAAAAAACTACTACAACAGGATTTGCTTGAGTGTGTTTCAACATGTTTGCTGTACACGCGCGTGCGTGTGTGTGTGTGTGTGTGTGTGTGTGTGTGTGTGTGTGTGTGTGTGTGTGTGTGTGTGTGTGTGTGTGTGTGTGTGTGTGTAGATCCAATTTCAGGCGGTGCATCGGCTGCTTGTCCTTTTCAAACCATCAATTCCCATTCACACCCACAACCATCCAGCCCTGTCTGGCATGTCTCCATGCAACCCCCCCCTCGACCCCACTTGGGGTGCTGCAACCCCCTATTGCAACAACGAGGACTCACCAAGATCCTTAGAGCCTTGACTTTCGCTGGCCATCTCTCCCATCCTCACCAGTGCCTCGAAGTAGCCCTTTGCAGCAAATGTGACACCTGGAAACATGGAAGCATTGGGCGTCAGATCAGGGGCGGAGTGGAAATATTGGACATTAACGTAATCTTCACCCCAGCATCCCTCCCCTATAGCTATAGCCCCAGTCAATTAGGGAAGGGGCTAAAGGTTTCAATGGAAAGCGCTAGACTAGTACAAAGTAGAAAGGAAAGTTCTATAGCAAGGCTACAACGGGCTACTACGTAAAAGGCTACTTCAAGTTACAATGGAAAAGACTACAAGCTACCACTGGCGACAATGAAAAGCGCTAATGCTACAATGAAAAGCGCTAATGCTACAATGAAAAGCGCTAATGCTACAAATAACAACAATGGTGGCTCGAGAGGAAAGTGCAGTAACTACTGGTGGACAGAAGAGATGCTGAATGAAAAGAAGAACTACATGAAAACAGAGGCCAGAGAAAGTAAAGCAAGGAAAGACCAGGGAAGGCAAGATAGACCGTTCTGCCTACGACCTCTGCGACTCAGGTCTCCGTCCAGGGAATTTACACACACAGCAAGCATGGCTCACCCACACAGTCCTGCCACAGGTAGCTAGACGCAGTGAATGGGAAGTCATGGTGAATAAGACCAGGTCAGGGGTAAGTCGTCTAGGGAGTGGTGGTCACAACGAGAGGAAGGCCGAGAAGCTGACTGAGTATGACCTTGAGCTGATCCATATTGATAAGGAGTGTCACAGCTTTATTAAACCATGTGACCAAGCAGAGTCATACTAAACATGGACGGTTACTGCACAGTTTCTTAGTTCGTAACATTCAAATATTAGGTAAGTGCCATTTTAAACCGGGCTGTTAAATAAAGTGTTACCCAAAATACATCCTGAATATGGATTCACTGCATGGTAAACCATTTAAATATGTTCTAAAACGGTTAACTGTCTTTACTGAGCACTGTCGTCCCCATTCACCTTAATTGGGGCGGACGTGCTCATAGTGATGGCTGGAATGGAGTCAACAGAACCGTATTAAACACATCAAACATGTTTTCCATGTGTTTGATACCATTTCATTGATTCCATTCCAGTCATTATGGTGAGACATCCTCCTCTCAGCAGCCTCCTGTGATATAGAGTGCTACAGTCATATGGGAATACTACCCAACAGCCTTTGCTGTATCATTAGCAATATTCCTTCCCACTTCAAAGTTAAGAGACAAAATTGATTGTGTAACACAACAGAAGGGCTTGAACCTGTCTCTGTCCCTCCATCTCTCCACCTCTCCTCTGAGGAACCCATCTCTGTCCCTCCATCTATCCACCTCTCCTCTGAGGAACCCATCTGTCCCTCCATCTATCCCCCTCTCCTCTGAGGAACCCATCTGTCCCTCCATCTATCCCCCTCTCCTCTGAGGATCCCATCTCTGTCCCTCCATCTATCCCCCTCTCCTCTGAGGAACCCATCTGTCCCTCCATCTATCCCCCTCTCCTCTGAGGATCCCATCTCTGTCCCTCCATCTGTCCACCTCTCCTCTGAGGAACCCATCTCTGTCCCTCCATCTATCCCCCTCTCCTCTGAGGAACCCATCTCTGTCCCTCCATCTATCCCCCTCTCTGTCCCTCCATCTATCCCCCTCTCCTCTGAGGAACCCATCTCTGTCCCTCCATCTATCCCCCTCTCTGTCCCTCCATCTATCCCCCTCTCCTCTGAGGAACCCATCTCTGTCCCTCCATCTATCCCCCTCTCCTCTGAGGAACCCATCTGTCCCTCCATCTATCCCCCTCTCCTCTGAGGAACCCATCTGTCCCTCCATCTATCCCCCTCTCCTCTGAGGAACCCATCTCTGTCCCTCTCCTCTGAGGAACCCATCTGTCCCTCCATCTATCCCCCTCTCCTCTGAGGAACCCATCTCTGTCCCTCCATCTATCCCCCTCTCCTCTGAGGAACCCATCTCTGTCCCTCCATCTATCCCCCTCTCTGTCCCCCCATCTGTCCCCCTCTCCTCTGAGGATCCCATCTATCCCCCTCTCCTCTGAGGATCGTTTCTCAAGCCTCAGTCTGCTCCAACTTCCTCCCGTTATCCTTCCTTTATCAATTATTTCCTTTCTCAACCTTTATCAGAATCTTTGTCTTGATGTCACTGAACTGAAAACAGCCCTTGCCTCCAGAACCAAGGACCTAAAGCCTACTGCCCTGTAGCTGGGGTTCAATCTGACTGATTACTTCCAGGAAGAGAGACCCTCACTCGGATCTTCCTGAGCCCAGCTTTGGTTGAGTCTAGGTGCGATAAGAGAGTGGGTACAGATGGATTGTAGAGTGTGGTGTGGTAAACCCTTGCGTGGATGGATGGGCTATTTAGCGATGTCCACAGAAATCCCAGCCAATGAGGATAGAGCGAGGGGCGGTGAAGTGTGGCAGGCCAGGTAAAGTTAGAGCGTTGGACTAGTAACCGGAAGGTTGCAAGTTCAAACCCCTGAGCTGACAAGGTACAAATCTGTCGTTCTGCCCCTGAACAGGCAGTTGACCCACTGTTCCTAGGCCGTCATTGAAAATAAGAATTTGTTCTTTAACTGAATTGCCTAGTAAAATAAAAAAATAAAACTGGGACAAGACGTTAGAGCTCTGCTGTCAGGGGGATTGTGTGTGTGTGTGTGTGTGTGTGTGTGTGTGTTCAGTAAAGAGGATTACACCTCTGATGAAGCAGATAGGTCTACAGAATGGAGGTGGTGACAAGACATCCATTCTTCCCACCTATTCCAAAGTAAATTGAACACTATTGAGGAGTAAAACCCGTGTAAACCAGATCAGCTGCGCAGCTTGATGCATTTAGTACTCCATCCATCTTCAACTCCTTTTCCAAATTCGCCCCATTTCTCCTCTCCATCCTTCCCCTCTACAAAATCCATTCAGCCCTCACCCTTCCGAATCCCCTCCATCTCTACAACACAACTGGTCCCTGTTGAGAAATGTCTCTCCGCCCCACCTTCAACATGATACCCTTGTGGGTTGTGCGAAATTGCCCTACATTCAACATGCCAGTACGGTTGTGTGCTGTGTGAAATTGCCCCACCTTCTCCAGTCCCCAAACTAAACAGAACAGCTGGTTAAATACCAGTCTAAGCATTGCATCCTATTCAAGCCCTGCATCCACTACACACTCTCCTATCCTCCAAAATCAAACAAAACAGCATCTCCAAGGAAAAGCATTCCTCATGAAACTGGTTGAGAGAATGCCAAGAGCGTGCAAAGCTGTCATCAAGGCAAAGGGTGGCTACTTTGAAGAATCTCAAATATAAAATACTTTTTGATTTGTTTAACCCTTTTTGGGTTACAACATGATTCCATGTGTGTTATTTCATAGCTTTGATGTCTTCACTATGATTCTACAAATGTAGAAAATATTACAAACAAAGAAAAACCCTTGAAATGATTAGTGTGTCCAAACTTTTGACTGGTAGTGTAGAAGCAGGCAGCTCTCTCCCTATACCGAATCATTATGTTCGTCAACAAAAGCTCCAGGGACCTCAAGTCCAGCCAAGCACCACTCCTTGTTCCCTGTTGCAATTTATGGGTTCCCTTTCTTCTCCTAAGAGCAGAGGCAGAACTGGCATATTTACAATTCCAGTTAGTGTTGAGGCCCACGAGGCACCCTGTGGTGATTTGAATGCTGGCTGTGCCCTTTGCCTTTGCAACGGCAGCCGAAGCCAGAACCTCAGTTCTGCGCCTGATCTGCAATGAAGAAGTTTAATTTTTCAATCCTGGAGCTGTGTAGCTATTTTTATTCTTATCAGACAACACCGAGTCCTCCTTTATTGGTCCTTAGAGATTCATATTTCCTGCATGTCTATCTCTCCCTCTCCAGTCCTTTCTCTCGCTCACCCTCTTTGCCTGCTCCTACATTAGAGACCAGTAACCTACAGCTGGAGACACTACTACATTAGAGACATGGCTGAGGAGACACTGTGTAGGACTTGCTTTCCCGGTCTACCATAGATTCATAGTGCAGCATGTCCAATTCCCCACCATTCTATTCAACTGAACTGTATTTCAACAAGAAATCCTTATTAAAAATGGATGTTCATAAAAATATCAAATAGTGGGTGCTCACATGTGTCCTGTTTCAAACATGTACAAGTGTGAACCCTGCACAGCATGGAGCATCAACGAGGTTCAGCCTCGGGGTGATTTTTCTCTCTCGAACTGATGGTCAGGGACCCGGAACATAATTGACTGCAAGAAGCCGGATACAATATTTGACCAAAAGCAATCATTTCATACATTTGTACATTTGTATACGATCGCATACACTGCCTATACGAAACAATAGGAACACCTGCTCTTTCCATGACTGACTGACCAGGTGAATCCAGGTGAAAGCTATGATCCCTTATTGACATCACGTGTTAAATCCACTTCAAATCAGTGTAGATGAAGGGGAAGAGACGGCTAAAACATTATATTTTTAACCTTTGAGACATCGATTGTGTATGTCTGTTATTCAGCGGTTGAATGGACAAGACAATAGATTTAAGAGCCTTTGAACATGTTATGGTCGTAGATGCCAGGCACACCGGTTTGTGTCAAGAACTACAAAGCTGCTAGGTTTTTCAAGCTCAACAGTTTCCCCGTGTGTACCAAAAATGCCCCCCCCCAAAGGACATCCAGGCAACTTGACAGCTGTGCGAAGCTGTTATTTTTTTTACAGTCTGCAACAATTCTCAGAAAACATGGGTGGGGGGTAGGGGAGGGGGGGCAGTTAATTATTATTATTTTTTTCATGTCCTATACCGTGTGTGGTGTGAAATGGAAATGTCTGTTTTGCATATCCCACTCCCCACGAGACACCGTCGGAGAGTGGGGTCACGACCAGGGATCCGCCATTATTGACAGTGACCTGGGAGCAATTAGGGTTAAGTGCCTTGCTCAATGGCAGCGCAACCATTTTTTTTTTTTTTAAACCTAATTGGCTCGGATTCGAACTAGCAACCTTTCGGTTTCTGGCCAAACACCCCGATGGACTGCCACATGCCAGATACAGTAGTATACACGTTCTCCTATACCTCCACAGTGCTGGACAAGCTCGATACTGTGTGTCTATAGATGGATAAGATAGATATTTATTAGGTCAACACATTTATTTATCCGTAATTTTACTAGGTAAGTTGACTGAGAACACGTTCTCATTTACAGCAACGACCTGGGGAATAGTTACAGGGGAGAGGAGGGGGATGAATGAGCCAATTGTAAACTGGGGATTATTAAGTGACCGTGATGGTTTGAGAGCCAGATTGGGAATTTAGCCAGGACACCGGGGTTAACACCCCTACGATAAGTACCAAATGATCTTTAATGACCTCAGAGTCAGGACACCCGTTTAACGGCCCATCCGAAAGACAGCACCCTGCACAGGGCAGTTTCCCCAATCACTGCTTTGGGGCATTGGGATATTTTTTAGACCAGCGGAAAGAGTGCCTCCTACTGGCCCTCCAACACCACTTCCAGCAGCATCTGGTCTCCCATCCAGGGACTCACCCGGACCAACGCTGCTTAGCTTCAGAAGCAAGCCAGCAGTGGTATACAGGGTGGTATGCTGGTTGGTATGCATACCACATATGACAGGGAGTCCGTCTCAGAGAACATGGTTCATAAAGCAAAATGGTGGTAAGGAAAAAAAGTCAATTGAAATGTCCGATCTAAGCAGAATGCACGGAATATTCTAATAGAAGCATTCCGGGTTCCGTCTGAACCTCATGTAAGACCATGTGACACTGATGAAAAGAATAGGTTTATGCTCCTTTACCATTGATAGAAGAAACAAGAGTCTGCATCTCCAATGTCTTTTTCTCTCCATCTCCCTCCTCAATACCAATTCGGGTTCTTTTATGGGGCCATTTTTATTCTTAGCTCCACCTGACCTCCCCCCGCTCAAAATGGTTGTCCTCCTGCACCCTTCAACCGTATCTCTCTCTCACACACACACACACGTGAACAACCTAATAAAAACAGAGGTAGACGGCATGGAGGGATGCAGGTGAAGTGGAGGCCACGATGTGGACATGGAAGGTGACATATGAGGAAGGCAGCCTGAGCCTCGCAACACAATATCAAAATCAGTCCATGTAACTGAAAGCATCTCTTACAGAAAAAGCACACGATTTCACGTGGGGGAGAGAGAAAAAAAAATCATGTGTTTTTGGGAACACTTTGCATTGTGATCACGTGAAACATCATGTGGTTTTTCTGTAGGGGCACCCAGCAGAATCTTTCATAGCGAAGTCCTACAAGAGATCAGAAGGGCTACAAGAGATCAGAAGGGCTACAAGAGGAAATGAACTACAGGCTACTTCACCAGCATCTGAGCTCCTCTCTAGTTCAGATAAATCAGGAGTCTAAAAAGCAAACAGCAAGACAGTGTCAGGCCAGTGCCTGGTCCTGGTCCTCTGGACAGGAGGGGAGTGTGGGGATGAGATAAAGGAGAAGAAGAGGATGTACTCACTGGATAGGGCCTTCTCGTAACTCTTCCCCATGGCCACGAAGTTCCGCAGGCACGGGTTGAACTGCTCCATAATGGACTGAAAAGAGAAATAAAAACAGTTTAGTCGGACTGAGCAGCTATAAGCATAGCAGAAGCAGAGCTCTACTCTAATCGGGGTGTGCATTCACACACACACACCGGCGCTCACACACTGCAAAGTACGCGACTCCTACCAGCTCACTCACGCACACAACTCGTTTGGCTTAGCCAATCAGGTACAAGAGTGTAGATGGGAATCAGTCACACCCAGGTGAAGGAGAGAAGGAGCGAGAGGGATGTGGGTGTTGATGCCCGGGCAGCCAAGCTCAAGAGGCAGTCTCTCTCACTCACTCTCGGTCTCTCTCAGGTCATGTTGTTTGTGCTAATTACTTTTTCGGTTATGCAGAGACATGAGGGAACAAGGACGGGGAATAAAATTGGATGACACGAAAACAGGAAAGAAGAGGAGAGGAGATTCCGCTAGCTTAGTTGGCTTGAGCATGGTGCTAGCGTGGTGCTAGCGTGGTGCTAGCTGGCCACAGCAGGGGGTTGATAATGAATATAATGCATCTAACTGTGGGTATAATGTCTGCTGGAGGGGATTCAGGTGGCTTGGTTGGCTTGAGCGTGGTGCTAGCGTGGTGCTAGCTGGCCACAGCAGGGGGTTGATAATGAATATAAGGCATCTAACTGTGGGTATAATGTCTGCCGGAGGGAATTCAGGTGGCTTGGTTGGCTTGAGCGTGGTGCTAGCGTGGTGCTAGCTGGCCACAGCAGGGGGTTGATAATGAATATAAGGCATCTAACTGTGGGTATAATGTCTGCTGGAGGGGATTCAGGTGGCTTGGTTGGCTTGAGCGTGGTGCTAGCGTGGTGCTAGCTGGCCACAGCAGGGGGTTGATAATGAATATAAGCATCTAACTGTGGGTATAATGTCTGCTGGAGGGGATTCAGGTGGCTTGGTTGGCTTGAGCGTGGTGCTAGCGTGGTGCTAGCTGGCCACAGCAGGGGGTTGATAATGAATATAAGCATCTAACTGTGGGTATAATGTCTGCTGGAGGGAATTCAGGTGGCTTGGTTGGGTATAATAATAATACTACATTACAATATCACCATTACTAGAACTGAAGTTGAGACAATGAGAAAATAGGATTATACACTACATTTCCAAAAGTATGTATGTGACACCTGCCCGTTGAACATCTCATCCACATGTTGGAACATTGCTTGGGAGGGGGAGGGGGGGGGGGGGGACTTGCTTCCATTCAGCCACAAGAGCATTAGCGACGTCGGGCACTGGTGTTGGGCGATTAGGCCTGGCTCGCAGTCGCCGGTCCAATTCATCCCAAAGGTGTTCGATTGGGTTGAGGTCAGGGCTCTGTGCAGGCCAGTAAAGTTCTTCCACACCGATTTAAAAAAAAAAAAATCTCTATGGACCTCACTTTGTGCACAGGGGCATTGTCATGCTGAAACAGGAAAGGGCCTTCCCCAAACTGTTGCCAAAAAGTTGGAAGCACAGAATCATCTAGAATGTCATTGTATCCTGTAGTGTTAAGATGTCCTTTCACTGGTGATCGTAGGCTTGTGTGCTGCCATAGTCAGCAGCTTCATGAAATGGGTTTCTAACAGTTCTCGTGCTGACGTTGCTTCCAGACAGGAACTCGGTAGTGAGTGTTGCAACCGAGGACAGACGATATTTACACACTACATGCTTCAGCACTCGGCGGACCAGTTCAGTCCGCTTGTGTGGCTTACCACTTCGCGGCTGAGCCAATATTGCTCCTAGACGTTTACGCTTCACAACAACCAGCACTTAAGAGTTGACCGGGGCAGCTCAAGCAGGAAAGAAATTTGAAGCATTGTCCACACACATACATACATACATACATACATATACATATATATATACATACATATACATATATATATACATACATACATATACACATATATACATATACACATATATACACATATATACACATACATACATATATACATACATATACATATATATACATACATATACATATACACATATACACATATATACATATACATATATACATATACATATATACACAGTGTATGTGTGTGTATATATATTATATACACACGTAGATACAGTGCATTTGGAAAGTATTAAGACCCCTTGACTTTTGCCACATTTACAGTTAAGTTATAGCCTTATTCTAAACTGTATTCAATTGTCCCCCCCCCCCCCTCGCCAAACAATAACCCATAATGACAAAGCAAAAACAGTTTGTTTTGCAAATGTATTACAATTTTTTTGTTAAAGGAATATCACATTTACATAAGTACTCAGTAAGTTTAGGTATTTTACTCAGTCTTTAGATGAAGCACCTTTGGCAGCGATTACAGCCTTGAGTCTTCTTGGGTATGATGCTACAAGCTTGACACACCTGTAGTTTGGGAGTTTCTACCATTCTTCTCTGCAGATCCTCTCAAGCTCTGTTAGATCAGATTGGGAGTGTCGATGCACAGCCATTTTCAGGTCTCTCCAGAGATGTTCGATCGGGCTCTGGCTGGGCCACTCAAGGACATTCAGAGACTTGTCCTGAAGCCACTCCTGCATGGTCTTGGCTGTGTGCTTAGGGTCATTGTCCTGTTGGAAGGTGAACCGTTGCAGGTTATCATTTGCTCATCATCTTTCCCTCAACCCTGACTAGTCTCCCAGTCCCTGCCGCTGAAAAACATCCCCACAGCATGATGCTGCCACCACCATGCTTCACCGTAGGGATGGTGCCAGGTTTCATCCAGACGTGACACTTGGAATTCATGCCAAAGATTTCAATCTTGATTTCATCAGATCAATCTTGTTCCTTTAGGCAAACCCAAAGCAGGCTGTCTTGTGTCTTTTACTGAGAAGTGGCTTCCAACTGGCCACTCTACCACAAAAAAAGGCCTGATTGGTGGAGCACTATAGAGATGGTAGTCTTTCTGGAAGGTTCTCCCATCTCACCTCCCTGACCAAGGCCCTTCTCCCGATTTCTCAGTTTGGCCAGGCGGCCAGCTCTCGGAAGAGTCTTAGTGGTTCCAAACTTCTTCCATTTAAGAATGGAGGCCACTATGTTCTTGGGGACCTTCAATGCTGCAGAAAAGTTTTGGTACCCTTCCCCAGATCGGTGCCACAGAACAATCCCGTCTCAGAGCTCTATGGACAAGGCCTTTGACCTCATGGCTTGGTTTTTGCTTTGACATGCACTGTCAACTGTGGGACCTTATATAGACAGGTGTGGGCCTTGACAAATCATGTCCAATCAATTGACTTTACCACAGGTGGACTCCAATCAAGTTGTAGAAACTTCAAGGATGATCAATGGAATCAGGATGCACCTCAACTCAATTTTAAGTCTCATAGCAAAGGGTCTGAATACTTATGTAAACAAGGAATTTGTTTAAAAATGTTAGATAAATTAGCAAAAATTTCTAAAAACCTATTTTTGCTTTGTCATTATGGGTTATGACTATATTTTCGTTAATTAATGGATGTGTGAGCGTTTCAGTCCGAGAGTCTCTTCTCTGCCACTAGAGTCCTGCATCAAGTAATAAAACAATTAGCTGGCAGTTGTCATGATGTTACCCTCTTTGGGTACAGTGAGCACCCCACCCCCCACCTCTCTCCCTCCCTCTCGCTCTCTCTCTCTTACACCCAGGTTGCTGTTTGGCTGTTTGGCAGGTCATTAATTCCTGGAGGAGATTCTTTCTCATGGCCAGACAGTAGAGAGAGAGAGAGAGAGAGCGAGAGAGAGAGAGAGAGAGAGAGTTTTCATAGAGAGAACAAAGGAATTTCTTCCACCTCACAGAACTTGAGAACTGAACAATATTCATGTTCTGGAGAATGTATAAAAGATTGGTGAAGTAGCCAGCTACGAACTGGTCCGTTTGGTACAATTTTGTGAAACTCAGAGACCAGGTTTCCCTGTGTACTCAGACCACATGTATACTCTGCTTCATCATTAAACTCCAGACTGCAGTCCAGTATCCGTTTACTCCTAGTGACCTACCCACACATTAGAGCACCAGACTCCGTTTTAATTAATAGAACTTATTTTTAACATAAGCCAGGAATGAGTGAGTCACTCAACCCCTATGCTGTTCCTGCTTCTGTTGCCTATTTGAGTGTTTAATATCCTACGGATTCTGTGATCGCCAAACCTCACGCAACCGCAAAATTTCAAAGCAATTTCACACTCACTTTTCTTCATACTTTGTCAGACGACGCTGTAACACACATATACAATATTTGTTCCACAACATCTTTATGCTTTCGTTAATAAATATGATTTTTTTTAAATGGACTCAAAATGCAGATGTTTATTTCAACTACATCTTAGTTGCACTTCACCAGTGAACCTCCAAGTGTACATCATTAATACTCAGTCTCAAAGGTTTATGTCCAGAGTTAATGAGTGCTTGATGTCATTGAGAAAAATCTGGACATGGCTCTCCCTTAAGGATGTTACAGTAAACATCTCATTGTCCTGTTGGTTTTTGTCAAACTGCACAGTAGCCTAATAAAGTTTAAAAAATCTAATTCAATAATATATTTTGTACCACTGTAGATGCTACACTTTTCACAAGTTGTGAACTCTGCAACGTTTCCACTCCGAGAACAGTAAATTACTGTAATTAATACAGTAATTCCAATACATTGGAATAAAAAAAAAGAAATTCGCACATGAGCAATTAGCAGGACAATAGACTCTTGCCGAGAAGGAGATCAAGGACGGTTGTATAAAAAAAAGACACTACACAGTAGCCTAATAAACATGTGCATTGTTTTTAATCGAATTCAATAACATTTCTACCACGGTAGATGCGGTCTTTGGTTGATGGACAATATTAAAAAGAGTCAAATGCATTTGTGCATTCAAATCGCTTTAGCCGAACATGTTGCAATTTATTTATGGGACGGCAGGCAGCCTAGTGGTTGGGTCAGTAACCAAAAGGTTGTTAGATCGAATCCCCGAGCTGACAAGGTAAAAATCTGTCATTCTGCCCCTGAACAAGGCAGTTAACCCACTGTTCCTAGGTCGTCATTGTAAATAAAAGTGTTCTTAACTGATTTGCCTAGTTAAATAAAAAAGGTCAAAAAAAATAACACACATTGTTGAATTATTCAAGAGTCCTTTCTCTTCTGTGCTGGTGTTCTTAAGAATACTAAAGAAGACATCCACCCTTGATGGGCTATCAGCAGGACACTAGTCTGGCCGAGTTCAGGGACATTAAAATGTATTAAATAGTTGTTTGTGAGGCATGTCACTTCTCCCATCTATTGCATAGCCCACCAAATGCACCCTTTTCCAATCACATCTGGATGGATCCACAATGAATTACTATGGCAATACATATCACTAAATGACAGAAATATTGGAATAAAGTAGGCTAACGAAACACATCCAATTGTTACAATAGGATTTGAAGAATAGACAACCCACGTGTGGTCAACTATTTCAGCACCATTTCCCACTGCTCTGAGACAAGCATGGGGACTGATCTTGATGAATTAATCAAGTTTGAATTTTTGGGGTATTGGTTTACCTACAAATTAGGTTGTGGAAATGTTAGGATTATTTAGCTCTTCACTCAGTAGCCTAGGACTACTCTCTACCGGTTATGTTGAACAGCGCCATATTTTCCCAACGGAAACACTGAGGCATACATAGACGATTGTAAAATTGTGTTGAGGTCAGGTGACTGTGGAGGCCAGGTCATCTGATGCAGCACTCAATCACTCTCCTTCGTCAAATAGCCCTTACACAGCCTGGAGGTATATATACACAAATGATAGTGGGACTAAGCACAAATCAGATAGGATGGCGTATCGCTGCAGAATGCTGTGGTAGACATGCTGGTTAAGTGTGACCTTGAATTCTAAATAAATCACAGTGTCACCAGCAAAGCACCTAAACACCATCACACCTCCATGCTTCACAGTGGGAACAACAAATGCGGAGATCATTCTTTCACCTTCTCTGCATCTCACAAAGACACAGAAGTTGGAGCCATTGGTGTCCTTTAGTAGTGGTTTCTTTGCAACAATTCCACCATGAAGGCCTGATTCACACAGTCTCCTCTGAACAGTTGACGTTAAGAATTGTCTATTAACTCTAGTGAACTTATCCTCTGCAGCAGAGGGAACTCTGGGTCTTCCTTTTGTGTGTCAGTCTTCACGAGAGCCAGGGTCATCATTACGCTTGATGTTTTTTGCGACTTGAAACTTTCAACGTACTTGAATGTCGGTCAATCCAGATAATTTAATGTCTTAAAATAATGATGCACTGTCATTTCTCTTTTCTTATGTGAGCAGTTCTTGCCATATTATGGACTAACCCTTTTTTCCAAATATGGCTGTGACAAGTGCACAAGCATTTACATCTGTGTGCTGCCCAGGTGCTCATCTGTGTGCTGCCCAGGGTCTCATCTGTGTGCTGCCCAGGGTCTCATCTGTGTGCTGCCCAGGTGCTCATCTGTGTGCTGCCCAGGGTCTCATCTGTGTGCTGCCCAGGGTCTCATCTGTGTGCTGCCCAGGGTCTCATCTGTGTGCTGCCCAGGTGCTCATCTGTGTGCTGCCCAGGTGCTCATCTGTGTGCTGCCCAGGTGCTCATCTGTGTGCTGCCCAGGTGCAGATAGAGAGTGAGGGAACAGGGTCGATATGGTAACCAAATCACCCTGCCCCAGGGCATAAAACCACCCTCCAATTCCAACCAGGTGTCCAGCCAACCTCTATATCCTGGAACTCTCACTCTGTGTGTGGGAGGAGTTCCTCTCTTCTACTTTGTCCTTTAACCTTTTCCTGACAGAGCTGTCAGACACTGAAGGGCATCTCTAGTCTCTTGGTAATGGTGTGCTTTATGATGTTGAGAGACATGGCATGAGGGATGCCTACTAATGTCTGTACCAACTGGCTGGCTCTAGGTCACCTTGACGCTTGTAACTTTAAGATGACTTCAAAAACAGAAGTGCAACAAGGCAGGGGAAGGACAGGGAGGGAGGGAGGACGTAAATACAGGATATACCATCTGCAGGAAGGGAGGACGTAAATACAGGATATACCATCTGCAGGAAGGGAGGACGTAAATACAGGATAGATCTGCTGTGAGAGATGTTTAAAGAGAGGAGGGAGAGGGAGGATGTATATACAGGATATATAAATGTTTAAAGAGAGGAAGTTGTGAAATGCATTGATGTGCATCACTTATGTTTAATTTAAATGTATAAAAAAAATGCTAGATTTGATGTAATATGCTGAGGACAAGCAAGCACAAGTTGTTTATAGAAACAAATATAAGCACAGTAAATACATATTTTATGAGCGTTCTTCTGTCGCAGATGAACTGATTCTTTGTCTCTACACTGTTAGTCAGGGAAGAAATCCACACATGTACACATACACACAAAAGAGAGAAATGGGCTCGAGTTTGCTTTTAGGGTTTCCTTGGGACCAACCTATTTATAGCCCTGTCTGTCTGTCTCTCCCCCACTCCCCTCCCCCTAGCTTCCGCCTACCCCTCTGTGTGTATGTGTTGTTATATAAGGCAGCATTAACTACGAAACAAACTCATTCACTGGAACCTATCCAGCCATTGTAATCATCCTGAATACACCAGGGAGACAGATGAGGAGGAGAGAGAGAGAGACAGATGAGGAGGAGAGAGAGAGAGAGACAGATGAGGAGAAGAGAGAGATGAAGAGAGAGAGAGAGAGAGACCCATGTATTTATACACGCTGAATAAAAACAGCCGTCAGATGACGATCACTACGGTGTGTGCGAGATATGCAACTACCATCAGACAGGTCTAGTCTCATGTGCCACATTGAGAAGATGCTGCTGCTGGGGCCAGCAGGTTTCTAAAGTAGTAGGGTAAAACACACAACCAAATTCCCTTATGTAGACACGCAAACATGGACAAAACGCTCCGTTCGCGCTTACACAGGCTGCAATCATCCGGCACCAAAGTCTGCCTAGTTAAACGGTTAAATGGTTTGTTGATTCATCTATGTATATAAAAAATAAAAATAAATCTTGTGTAAAAGATCACCTGAAGTAGGAACGTTCATTAACCGTTCCTCTACTGCAGTCTTCACACACACACACCATTAGCCCAGAGAGCCAGTCTCACCTGATTATCTCCAGTCCCACACCAATAAAAATTACAGGCTCCCGCTAATCATCATCAGTGGCCCTCGAATATGGTAATAAGGGACCTAGCTAATGGCGGAAGGAGTTTCCCGATCACCGGTGACACACACACACACACACACACACACACACACACACACACACAGTTAAGGACTAGGTAAATGATTAACATGTCACATTGTCTGATCTTAATTCAAAATCAGCAACACAAGTCGTCTCAAAATCAGCAACACAAGTCGTCTCAAAATCAGCAGGACTCAAACAGATTTTAACTACACACACACACACACACACGCTCACATTCACCAAGTCAATATTTGACTGGTGAATTGGGAGAAGGAAGAGATGAATGTACAGAGTCACACAAAGCTTTAGGGAGAGGAAGCCTTATGTTCGCAGGTGGCTCCTTGGACTCGTCTGCTGTAACCATGTACTTAAAAATGTAGCCTCGTCTTTAAAAATCATTCAAGCTAATTCAAATACAGAGCGAACATAGATCTATCGAGCCTCATGAAAAACGGAAATGGATTCTTAAAATGATTACCAACATATAAAAATACAATATACTAATCTTGTCCCTCATAATACTCAGAATTGTTCAGTAGGAAATGTTCCCATTTTCATCAAAGGAAATGGAAGAGAGATTCTGTTCCAGCTTAAATCAAGAGAGGGGTTAAGAGGGAAGGAGATACCCAGAGGCTTCACACAGGACCAGAGATAAAAACACCCCATGTCACTGTGTGGGTCTGCATGCATGAGTATGCATGTGGTGTGTGTGTGTGTGTGAGAGACAGAATATAAATGTGATTACGGGGTAAACATTACTGCCCGGGACACTCTGGACGGGGTGAACATTACTGCCCATGAGGTTAATATTTCTACTGTTATATTGCTTTCATTGTTTGTCACTAAGACATGAATCCATGCTTATTGAAATAGGTTGAATTAAATTGCAATTCAAAGAGTGCACAACATGGTTTTCAACAAATGCCTTAGTCACATCTTACATTTCAGAGATTAACGCGCACACACACACACACACACGGTGGTTCCAGTCTGCTTGGCGAAGCATCAGTGCTTCAAAGCTGCTCCAAGGAGATGAGCAAAGCCGGTTTCCCTGCGACAGCATTTCAGCTGGGAACAGGATGGAGACCCATGCACACTCAAACATGGGCTGTGTCCCACATGGAACCCCATTCTCTATATAGTGCTCTACTTTTTGTCCAGGGCCCACAGGGTGCCATTTGGGATACACCAATAGTACGCTGGAACATCCAGTACGATGTTAGTTTCGGTCACATAGACATGCTTGTTGGTGCAGCAATGCCAGTATGTGAAATATTTATCTACAAAATGTGTGGAGTTGGAACATCTCCCTAGCCTGACTGAACCCAAGGCAACTTTCTGGGAAAGTGAGGGGTCGAGCACATGTGAAATGAAGTTCAAGGTGTTTGTGTGTTAGTACTGCGTCTTTGATTAGATAAGGGACTGACTGAAAACTGTTGTCTGGGGCTGAATTCCCAGTGATCTCAGTGGATTTTTCCAAAATCTAACCAATCAAATATTGTGAAGGAGGCTAATAAGGGAAGGCTACCGTAGCAGGGATAGAGAGGAGGGGGAGAAAAAAAACGTTGTTTGATCCGACTGGAGCAATTACAGTATGACAAGTGTAATTGAAAAGGTCAATATCAAGTCACATACACACCACAGGGGCCACGCAGACACATACCTGAGGGATCCAGCTCTGGTTGAAATAATGCTAATAACAATATCCTTTCCGAGAACACTGACCTGTCCTTTTTAAAAGACATGAGGGATGAGGGGTGTAAGTGTGCGCGCCGTGACTCGCCGTCGGTCGTGCATTAACACCACCAGTGTCATCTCGTGGAGGGGGTGCAAATTAAAAGTCAACGTGGCCATGTGGCTCATTCAGCCCTGCTGCGTCATACCCTGCCAAACAAACTACAGTAGCTAGCTAGAGAGACTGGCAGAACATATATAAATAAAGACAGACCATGACCCTTTAGTTCAGTTGTGGGTGAGTGATCACACATGAGAGCAGAAACCATGACATTCACAGGTTGAATTAGAAGTTGAATTATTGGGTCAACTTCATACGTCCTCTAATGTTCTCCTTGTGCTGGGCTGCTATTTGGAAAAGATAAATATTTGTGTGTGTACACACACACACACACACACACACACACACACCACACACACACACACACACCTGAAAATGTCAAGGTTACACCTGATTACAGTATTCAGGTGTGGAGGGATATGGAATGGCAGGAAGTCTGTGGTCATCTGGTCTCCATGCCAACTAAGAGGGTCTAACTCGGATGGCGTATGGATTTTACTACCCTGCTGCCAGCTATCAAGGTGACCCAGTCTGTCCCATGGTTCTCAATGTCCTCTTTTTGTATCATACTTAATATCAAATCACCCAACATCCTATATGCCTCCACCAACACCATCCCTGAATATAGCAGTCCAGTAGTAGAATATGCAGTGTGTACTGAAAGTATTCAGTCCCTTTGACTTCTTCAAATTTATTACATTAGTCCTATTCTAAAATTGATTCAATTGTTTTTCCCCCTCATCAAATCTACACAAAATACCCCATAATGACGAAACAAAAACGTTTTTTTTTATATATAAAATGTTTGCAAATTTAGAAGAAAAAAAAATATCACATTTTACATAAAAGTATTCAGGCCCTTCACTCAGTATTTTGTTGAAACACCTTTGTCAGAGATTAGAGCCTCAAGTCTTCTTGGGTATGACGCTTCAAGCTTGGCACACCTGTATTCAGGGAGTTTCTCCCACTCTTATCTGCAGATCCTCTCAAGCGCTCCCCATCCAACCTGACAGCGTCGCTGCACAGCTATTTTCAGGTCTCTCCAGAGATGTTTGATCGGGTTCAAATCCGGGCTCTGGCTGGGCCACTCAAGGACATTCAGAGACGTGTCCCATAGCCACTCCTGTGTTGTCTTGGCTGTGTGCTTAGGATCGTTGTCCTGTTGGAAGGTGAACCGTCGCCCCCAGTCTGAGGTCCTGAGGGTGCTGGAGCAGGTTTTCATCAAGGATCTGTACTTTGCTCCGTTCATCGTTCCCTCAGACTAGTCTCCCAGTCCCTGCCGCTGAAAAACATCTCCACAATGCTGCCACTACCATGCTTTACCATATGGATGGTGCCAGGTATCCTCCAGATGTGACACTTGGCATTCAAGGTAAAGAGTTCAATCTTGTTTTCATCAGACCAGAGAATCTTGTTTCTCATGGTCTGAGAGTCCTTTAGGAGCCTTTTGGCAAACTCCAAGCGGGCTTTTACTGAAGTGGCTTTCGTCTGGCCACTCTACCATAAAGGCCTGATTGGTAGAGTTGGTTGTCCTTCTGGAAGGTTGTCCCATCTCCACAAAAGGAACTCTAGATCCCTTTCAGAGTGACCATCAGGCTCTTGATCACCTAAGGCCCTTCTCCTCCGATTGCTCAGTTTGGCCGGGTAGCCAGCTCTAGGAAGAGTCTTGGTGGTTCCAAACTTCTTCCATTTAAGAATGATGGAGGCCTGTGTGTTCTTGGGTACCGCCAATGCTGCAGAAATGTTTTGGTACCCTTCCCCCAGATCTGTGCCTCGACACAATCCTTGACCTAGAGCTCTACGGATATTTCCTTCAACCAAGTCGTATCACAAAGGGTCTGAATACTTATGTAAGTAAGGTATTTGTTTTTAATACATTTGCTAAAACGTTAAAAAAAAAACTGCTTTGTCAGTATGGGGCATTGTTTTCCTCATAAAATATTTTAAAATCAATTTTAGAATAAGGCTGTAACTTAACATGTGGAAAGAAAGTCAAGGGGTCTGAATACTTTCTGAATGTACACAAGAAAATAAGTCAGCTACCACAAACACATCTCACACATTCAAAAGCAATTTACTACCCAGTACCCACGTGTCTTGTTCCATCAGACTGCAAGGAAGCCTCCAGCTGAACACACACACACACACACACACACACACAATGGCAGCTCTGAAGAATTTGAATGAGCACGGATGCTGACCATAATTGCCAAATGCTAGAGACTGCATTAGAAATTCACCCATGCAGCACAGAAATCAGGCTATTCTTCAATTCCCCTGGTCCATCTCTGATGTTATTCCCCCCTTCCATCTCCTCTAAGTGGACATTACATATGTTCATATGCTATGGCAAAAAATGTTTAGAATTACAACATTTGCTGTAAACAAACATTGTCAAGCAGCCTCCAGGAAAAATGTGTAGAAAAGCAGGAAATTTGCTTTCAAAATGATACATTCTCTCAGCCTCATTGCAACATAGCATGAGATTAGCTAGAAAACTGCTAATTTTCCCTCTCCACTCTATGGCAGTGTAGAATTGAAGGAAATTTCACTTAAAAATACAAAAACCTCAACCTCATTATAAAATGTTTAGAATAGTATGAAATTAGCTATAAAACTACAAATTTGTCATCTTTGCTCCATGGTAAAATGTGGGTAATTGTAGTAAGCAAGCCATTGACCCCCCCCCAAAAAAATAATAAATAAAATAAATATAATAGATATATATATATATATATATATATATATATATAATAAAAAAAATATATATAGTAGGGGGGGCCCTTTCTCAGACCTTACGGGGGCCCTGTGAAACTGCGGTCTGGCACTGCATTACATGCCTCCGCTAAGCCCCTGTCAATTATTGGGTCAACACTGCCATGCCCGAGTGTCCTCAAGGGAGGGCAATTCAGTGCGTGTGTGTGGCCCATTTGCCTTTCAGATGAGCTGTTATCTGTGTGCAGACTCACACGGTGGTGCAACCCACTCCAGCCAGGGAGAGGAGGCACTTCCGTAGCCATATTTGGAAATGTGGGAAATCCCCCTGCAACCTGGCACCTCATCTCTATTCCACACAGTGTGGCTCGTACCACTAGAGACCTGAAGCTATGCCCAAGGTCAATGTCTCATTAGGAAGCTGAAATGAGGTGGAATCATCACCATTAACTCATCATGTGAGAGAGACAGTTCAGGCCGTTCCTGCACACAGAAACAACCCCCTCCTGTCAGTCTCTCTTCCCCCCTCATCTCTTCTCTCTCTCAAATGTCAGTCTAAAAGCTACCTGCGGGAGGGAGGCAGTTACACACACACTTCCACAGTTCTGTTTCTCTCATCTAATTACAACCAGAACCCACACAGCAATTTCAAGACGGAAGGATAGAAAAGGATGTCTCTTCTGGTACCCCCCCCCGATAAACCACCAGCTCTCCAACCTTCTCCTCCCTTAGTCAACTCTGGCCTAAGGGTTATACCTAGAGCTATACCTATAACTTTTAATATTGTTTTTGGAAGAAAGTGTTCTTTGACTCTTTGGAAGGCAAGAAGTGTTCTACATAGAACCATATATTTCCCAGCATGCTCTATTGCAGGGTGATTTTCAGAATTGTTTATTTTAAAATGTCTGTTTTCAGCATGTACATTGATTGATAAACGTTATGTTACAAAGATAAATAGCATACAGCACATTTTCCTAAACTAAACCAATCTGTTAGCAGTTGGACTTGCACCAATCTGTTAGTAGTTGGACTTGCACCCATTACTGAGATGGTTGTTCCAGTTTAGATGATTGGAGGTAGACTCAGTATTTCCCCTACACTGACAGTCATTCTGAATGCAGGTTGCGGGTGATAAAAAAAATAAAAGTCCACTTGTTGGATATCCCGTCTCCGGGTGGATTCCAATAGGATTTAAATATCACCCTGCAAGCCAGTATAATGTGAATTTCAGGCCTGATGGAGCCTGTAAACTAGGAGTTTCCCAACATCACAGTGTTATTAGTGTATAACCAGCCCCTCAAAGGCTGTATGATACACAGTGGTGTGAACAATTATTTGCCCACTTTCAAATTCTCTACTGAATGTTATCATATCTTCAACCAAAACCTAATATTAGATAAAAGGAACCCGAGTGAACAATAACAATTACATAACAAAGGCTTCCTGTAGTTGTTGAACAGTCTCACACTTCACTGTGGAATTTTGACCCATAAATGGGACCCATGTCGTCCTAAAAAGGTATACCTTTGACTCAGCTGTCCATAGAACACGAATTCGGCTCTGTATCAGAGAATTCTCCAGGAGAATGTCAGGCCATCTGTGAGCTGAAGCACAGCTGAGTCGTGAAGCACAGACAATCCAAAGCACACAAGACTACATGAAAATGGTTAAAAAGCAACACATTTGAAGTTTTGGCACGGCCTAGTCAAAGTCTAGACCTAATCCCAATTAAGATGTGGCAGGACTTGAAACAAGCAGTTCATGCTTGAAATCCCACAAATGTCACTGAGTTAAAGCAGTTTTACATGCAAGAGTGGGCCGACGCTAGAGGCTGATCAACAACTACAGGACGCATTTGGTTGCAGTAAATTGCAGCTAAAGATGTGGCACAATCAGTTAAAATCAAAATGTTCAAATCGTGTTTGTCACATGCGCCGAATAAAACAGGTGAAATGTTTACTTTTACAAGCCCTTAACCAACAAAGCAGTTAAGAAAATACCTAAAAAAGTAGGCAATAAAAGTAACAAAAAATTAAGAGCAGTAATAAAATAGAGAGCCAAACACACACACACACACACACAGGGGGGTACCGGTACAGAGTCAATGTGTGGGGGCACCGGTGTTGAGGTAATATGTACATGTACAGTGCCTTGCGAAAGTATTCGGCCCCCTTGAACTTTGCGACCTTTTGCCACATTTCAGGCTTCAAACAAAGATACAAAACTGTATTTATTTGTGAAGAATCAACAACAAACAATGCAAAACGTTATGTTTGGCGTAAAAGCAACAGCTCATCACCCTGAACACACCATCCCCACTGTCAAACATGGTGGCGGCAGCATCATGGTTTGGGCCTGCTTTTCTTCAGCAGGGACAGGGAAGATGGTTAAAATTGATGGGAAGATGGATGCAGCCAAATACAGGACCATTCTGGAAGAAAACCTGATGGAGTCTGCAAAAGACCTGAGACTGGGACGAAGATTTGTCTTCCAACAAGACAATGATCAAAACATAAAGCAAAATCTACAATGGAATGGTTCAAAAATAAACATATCCAGGTGTTAGAATGGCCAAGTCAAAGTCCAGACCTGAATCCAATCGAGAATCTGTGGAAAGAACTGAAAACTGCTGTTCACAAATGCTCTCCATCCAACCTCACTGAGCTCAAGCTGTTTTGCAAGGAGGAATGGGAAAAAATGTCAGTCTCTCGATGTGCAAACCATATAGAGACATACCCCAAGCGACTTACAGCTGTAATCGCAGCAAAAGGTGGCGCAACAAAGTATTAACTTAAGGGGGCTGAATAATTTTGCACGCCCAATTTTTCAGTTTTTGATTTGTTAAAAAAGTTAATATCCAATAAATGTCGTTCCACTTCATGATTGTGTCGCACTTCTTGTTGATTCTTCACAAAAAAATAGTTTTATATCTTTATGTTTGAAGCCTGAAATGTGGCAAAAGGTCGCAAAGTTCAAGAGGGCCGAATACTTTCGCAAGGCACTGTAGGTAGAGTTAAAGTGACTATGCATAGATAACAGAGTAGCATCAGCGTAGAGGGGTGAGGGGGGGGGGGCAATGCAAAGTGTCTGGGTAGCCATTTGATTAGATATTCAGGAGTCTTTTGGCTTGGGGGGTTAGAAGCTGTTTAGAAATGTCATGACGTTGGCCTGGGGGGGGGTAAGTTTATGACAGTCAAATACCTCTTCCCCACTTTCTCCTCTCGCTACACTACTGAGGTTACAGTTGCAAAACTCTTGGTTGTTAACATAGAGATTCTAGGAACATCAGAAGGTGGGGGGAAATGAACTATATTCTGGTAATCTGACCAATTGAACATATGCAGTGGTACTTAATGGATATGATGTCAGTTCGGTTGTCATTGAGACATTCTCATCAATGATAAGTTGACAAACTCTACAGTGGAAAGTCTACAGAGTTATCGGATTCACATGGAATTGTTGTTCAATTTAAATGTTTGAATATGAAATTATTCATGATGGGATGAAATGTGATTTTAGCTTCTAAAATGTGAGATTTGGGTTTTCGTAAGGTAGGGCTCTGCTCAAATCAGTGGCCCGCCCCTGTGAAGGGATATGGGCTATAAAACCTTTCAAACACGCCCTCCTCTCCCTTCTTATATAAGCCCTTGAGGACAATATAACCTCCTGTTCCGAGGACGACGGTCCAGCTCTATAAATATTATTTAGTGGAGCCAGACTAGTTAATTACAGGATTAGCTCAATCAGGTAATATTAATTACTGATAAATTATTTTTTTAGAATAGCATGTCATATCACTTAATCCGGCATAGCCAAAGACACAACAGAAGCTTCTTAGACCTAGACTTGGCAGTCCAGTACAGCTTGCCGTGCGGTAGCAGAGAGAACAGTCTATGACTACGGTGGCTGGAGTCTGACATTTTTTAGGGCCTTCCTCTGACACCGCCTGGTATGGAGGTCCTGGATGGCAGGAAGCTTAGCCCCAGTGATGTACTGGGCCGTACGCACTACCCTCTGTAGTGCCTTGCGTTGGAGGCCGAGCAGTTGCCATACCAGGCAGTGATGCAATCCTTCAGGATGCTCTCGATGGTGCAGCTGTCAAACCTTTTGAGGATCTGAGGACCCATGCCAAATATTTCAGTCTTCTGAGGGGGAATAGGTTTTGTCGTGCCCTCTTCACGATTGTTTTGGTGATGTGGACTCCAAGGAACTTGAAGCTCTCAAACTGCTCCACTACAGCCCCGCCGATGAGAATGGGGACGTGCTCGGTCCTTCATCTCCTTTGACTTGATCACGTTAAGGAAGAGGTTGTGGTCCTGGCACCACATTGCCAGGTCTCTGACCTCCTCCCTATAGGCGGTCTCCTCATTGTCGGTGATCAGGCCTACCACTGTTGTGTCATCAGCAAACGTAATGATGGTGTTGGAGTCATTCCTGGCCATGCAGTCATGAGTGAACAGGGAGTACTGAGCACGCACCCCTGAAGGGCCCCCATGTTGCGGATCAGCGCTGCGGATGTGTTGTTACCTACCCTTACACTCAATAACTGACAGTGGTAGGGGGAAATTACTTTTTTCACATAGAGGAATTGGGTGTTGCATAAATTAATAAACTCGGGTTCCCCTTATCTAATATTAGGTTTTGGTTGAAGATCTGATAACATTCTGTATTAAAAAGAGAAATCTGAAAGAGGAAAAATGATTTCATGGCACTGTAAATAATAATTTTAAAGGCTGATAGAACCCTATGAACAGTTCTCGAAAGCCATTTTATCATCTAAAATGTTCTATTGGTAGAACCCTTCATAGAGGCTTCTTGGTAGAACCATATACAGGGTGTTCTATGAAGAACACTACATAGAGGGTTCTAGGGACAGACAGTTCTGTAGCTAGCTAGCTACTCTGGTTCAGACAAAGCTCTGTAGCCCTCTGTCTCAACTACAGTTGCAGAAGGATACAAAAAGACGTGCAGCACTGACTAATTTGAAAAGAAAATCACTGGTTTGAAAGGAGAGGTCGACCGATAAATTAGGGCCGATTTCAAGTTTCGGTAATCAGCATTTTTGCACACAGTTCATGGCCGATTACATTGCACTCCACGAGGAGACTGCGTGGCAGGCTGACTACCTGTAATGCAAGTGCAACAAGGAGCCAAGTTAAGGTGCTAGCTAGCATTAAACTTATCTTATGAAAATCAAAATCAAAACATAAATCACTAGTTAACTACACATGGTTGATGATATTACTAGTTCATCTAGCTTGGCCTGCGTTGCATATAAATCGATGCGGTGCCTGTTCATTTATTATTGAATTACAGCCCAATTCACCAAATGGGTGATTAACAAGCGCATTCAGAAAAAACCCCACTGTCGTTGCACCAATGTGTACCTAACCATAAACATCAACGCCTTTCTTAAAATCAATACACAAGTATATATATATATATATATATATATATATATATAGTAAACCTGCATATTTAGTTAATAGTGCCTGCTAACATGGATTTCATTTTAACTTGGGAAATTGTGTGACTTCTCTTGCATTCTGTGCAAGCAGAGTCAGGGAATATGAGGCAGTTTGGGCCGCCTGGCTCGTTGCGAACTGTGTGAAGACCATTTCTTCCTAACAAAGACCAATTAATTTGCCAGAACTGTACATAATTTTACATAACATTGAAGGTTGTGCAATGTAACATAAATATTTAGACTTAAGGATGTCACCCAAATATGGAACGGTTCCGTATTTCACTGAAAGAATAAACATTTTGTTTTCAAAATTATATTTTCCTGATTTGACCATATTAATGACCTAAAGGCTCGTATTTCTGCGTGTTATTATGTTATAACCAAGTCTATGATTTGATAGAGCAGTCTGAGCGATGGTAGGCAGCAGCAGGCTCGTAAGCATTCATTCAAACAGCACTTTCCTGCATTTGCCAGCAGCTCTTCACTATGCTTCAAGCATTGCACTGTTTATGACTTCAAGCCTATCAACTCCCGAGAATAGGCTGGCAATACTAAAGTACCTATCAGAACATCCAATAGTCAAAAGGTATATGAAATACAAATTGTATAGAGAGAAATAGCCCTACAATTACAACCTAAAACTTCTTACCTGGGAATGTTGAAGACTCATGTTAAAAAGGAACCACCAGCTTTCATATGTTCTCATGTTCGGAGCAAGGAACTTAAATGTTAGCTTTTTTACATGGCACACACTGCACTTTTACTTTATTCTCCAACACTTTGTTTTTGCATTATTTAAACCAAATTGAACAAGTTATTATTTCTTTGAGACTAAATTCATTTTATTGACGTATTATATTAAGTTAAAAGAAAAGTGTTAATTCAGTATTGTTGGAATTGTCATTATTACATACAAAAATCGGCCGATTAAATCGGTATCGGCTTTTTTGGTCCTCCATTAAAATCGGTATCGGCGTTGAAAAAAAAAAAAATCATAAAATCGGTTGACCTCGATTTGAAACGATCCCACTGCATGGAGCCAATCCTCTATCCTAACCTAACTGGTGCAGTCTGGTGGGTGGTCTGTTAAGTACAGTAGCCTACCATCCACATAAAGCACTCTGCTGGGTGGTCTGTTAAATACTGTTGTCTTCCATCCACATTGGATCAGAGAATTCACCCAGAATGACCTAAGAACAATTCATATGGCCGCTGTCGCACCTCTGTCACTGTCCATGTCCAAAATGGAAGCCTATTCCCAAAAGAGTTAACTACTTTTGACCAGGGCCCAATAGGTCTAAAGTAGTGCACTATACAGGGAATAGGGTGCCACTTGGGACAAATAGCACAGGCTGATGTACTGATTGCTGCTGTGGTAGAAATATGATATGTCATCCTAGGGCGCAGATTGTAGAGAGTTTGTGTTTAAGTAATTATGTCTGGGTTAAATCTGATTGAGCGGTGTTACTTTCACGGGACAGGACATTAATCTGAAGAGATTGACAAGAGAGAGGGATCAGGCATTCTATCCTCCTCTCATCCCTAGATCCTCTGCATCCACACCCTAACGACTGTCCTGTGTGTCACCCGTAGAGGACTGACACCCCAGCTGTCCTGTGTGTCACCCGTAGAGGACTGGGAAACCAGCTGTTTCAACCGACGTCTGGGCTGAGACACACAGACAGGAGCATGTTAACAGACCAGCCAGCATTTAGAGTAGTGGTTTAGAATTGCCTTGTGCTTCTGCATTGTAACATATAGGTAATAATTCACACCTGCCTACAATGTCTAAAAACCACAATGGATCTCCACACATTTGAGCACCCTAGAATTCAATTTAACCAACAAAAAGGTCTACAGTGAACACCCCAAAGTATATGGAACAACATTTCAATGTAAGCTACCACCTTGTTTTTCAGAAGTATATATATATATATATCTCAATGACAGGTAGTGAGTAATGTATGTTTTTGAGGACAAGTACATGTCAACAGGAGATAGGTATTTAAACCGCTTTGTTGAAGTGTGAATATCTCAGTAAACAGGGAGAGGGGGGGGGGGGACAGAGAGACCAGCATGTAGCCTACTGCTGTGACAGTAGGGAGTGTCTGTATACGTCACTCCGCTGATTTATGACAGTATCCTGCTCCCAAAACAAAATCTCTACCAGAGTTGTTATCAACAAGTGCGTGCAGTGAAGCCTTGTGTGTCTTTAAGATGTAAAACTCCGTCCTTGCTTATACCAACCAATATTTACAGTGGAATGTACGGTCAACAAAGACTGAGGAGAGTTCTCTGGGGAGTGTTCAATATTATAGCCACACACAGTTCTATTGAATAGGAAAACAAACTCTAAAGTGTTCGTCCCATGTTTCATGAGCTGAAATGAAAGATCCCAGAAAATGTTCCACATGAACAAAAAGCTTATTCCTCGCACACATTTGTTTACATCCCTGTTAGTGAGCATGTCTTCTTTGCCAAGATAATCCATCCACCTGACAGGTGTGGCATATCAAGAAGCTGATTAAAACCGCATGATCATTACACAGGTGCACCTTGTGCTGGCAACACTAAAAGGCAACTAAAATGTGCAGTTGTGTCACACAATACAATGCCACAGTTGTCTCAAGTTGAGGGAGCGTGCAACTGACATGCTGACTGCAGGAATGTACACCAGAGCGGTTGCCAGATAATTTAATGTTATATTCTCTACCATAAGCCGCCTACAATGTTGTTTTACAGGTTTTGGCAGTACGGCCAACTGGCCACACAACCTCAGACCACATATAACCACGCCAGCTCAGGACCTCCACATCTGGCTTCTTCACCTGCGGGATCGTCTGAAACCAAACACCTGGACAACAGATGGAACTGAGGAGTATTTCTGTCTGTAAAAAAAGCCCTTTTGTGGAGAAAATTTTTTTTTCTGACTGGCTGGGTCCATGGCTGCACCCATGTCCAGTCACGTGAAATTGGACTTTAGACAGATTTCCACCGGTCTAATGTCCAATGCTTGTTTTCTTGTCCCAAGAAAGTCTTCTTATCATTGGTGTCCTTTAGTAGTGGTTTCTTTGCAGCAATTTGACCATGAAGGCCTGAACAGTTGATGTTGAGATGTGTCTGTTACTTGAACTCTGTAAAACATTTATTTGGGCTACAATTTCTGAGGCTGGTAGCTCTAATGAATGTATCTTCTGCAGCAGAGGTAACTCTGGGTCTTCCTTTCCGGTGGTGGAATCATCAGAGCCATATTTTCTTATTTCAGCTGTCCTTGCCATAATGCGGACATGATATTTTACCAAATAGGGCCATCTTCTGTATACCACCCCTGATTGTCTCAAACAACTGATTGTCTCAAACGCATTACGGATAGAAATTCCACAAATTAATTTAACAAGGCACATTTGTTAATTGAAATGCATTCCAGGTGACTACCTCATGAAGCTGGTTGAGAGAATGCCAAGAGCGCGCAAAGCTGTCAAAGGCAAAGGGTGTCTACTTTGAAGAATCTCAAATATATTTTGATTTGTTGAACCCTTTTTTGGTTACTACATGACTCCATATGTGTTATTTCATACTATCGATGTCGTCACTATTATTCTACAATGTAGAAAATAGTACAAATAAAGAAAAATCTCAAATGAGTAGGTGTGTGCAAACTTTTGACTGGTACTGTATGTTTTGACTATGACAGTTTACAAATCGAAGGTAACACCAAGTAACTTAGTCTCCTCAACATCACAACCTAGGCTACACTTATGAGAAATAAGTTTTGGTTTATTAATTCCATTTACGAGTTGTCAATGTATTAATTGTATTTTGTTTGGAGCGCTCCTGTCAATGTTGAGTAAGGACACGCACCCGACTGACTACACATAGCAGGCCTAGGCTAATGTACTGTTGGCTTATAAAATGTGCCCATTAGGGAATATGATAGTATTTCTGATCGTCTTAACTCACCACCACTAATGAGCTGTGGAGCATCTCAAAGTAATTTTTTCACTTCAAAAACAGCAAGTAAACAAAAAGTATATTTTTTTAACATCCATTAAAAAAAAGTGACAATAGTTCCTCAATGTAGTCTATTTGAAAAAGCTTTCCACCTCCGTTTTTCGATAATCACTCCTCATGAAAGGGAAAAGAAATGTCATGTAATCAGCGGTGTCCGGAGATCGCTCGCATGGGAAACTGAGGGTCCAGAATATTTAATAGATTTTTGATTAATAACATGAATCAGATTACTTCTTAAGCAGACAGCTTGATGAAAACCAGTCACTATTCAGATCCCCAAGAAAGTATACCACTCGGTTTACATCACATATACGGTCAAGCATTTCACACATTATTTAGAAACTGACTGTTTGCACTTGGTGGCCAATAGCAACATCGCAAAAGAATAGGCTTTAGGTGAGGCAGGTGAACATGCAACCATAACACTTCAATAACGCTTGACAAACAATCTTCTGTAAGCATTACAGGGACATGGCTCTGAATATATACAGCAACACCTCTCCCATGGGCATTCCTGTCTCTTCTTTCCTTGTATTGCAACTGCTGTATCAAAGGAATTAGCCAAGTCAGTCTCAGAAATGGCTAATATATGAATGTTATCTGATGTTAGCAAGTTATTGATTTCATTAACCTTATTTCGAAGGCTACATATATTAATATGGGCTCATTTCAGCCCTTTCCTGAGTCGCTTATCAGAGATAAACTTAATATGGAAAAGAGCAAACAAAGCAAGAGACAAAAAACATTTACCAGTCTGTTAAATCAGTTGGGGTGTGTAAGCTACGAAACTCATAGGCTCCCTCATCCCTCCATCTCTCCCTCATCCCTTCATCTCTCCCTCATCCCTTCCAGGCTTTTGAGAGGGAGGGTGGACAATGAGCCTGTCACAGTGGATGGAAGTAATGTCCCCACTCGCTCTGGGAGCTTTCACGGCTGTGATAATTTATTTGCTCTACTGGTGTACAGGATAGACCTCGTTGAGGAAAGATGTACGTTCCTCTCAAGTTGTTGTCTCTTTCCAGAACAGCTACCTTGTCATTGAACCTCAGGATCTTGACAACTAATGGCATGGGCCTATCACCTGGGCCGGTGGTGAGTTCAGTCCAGTGGACGTGCTCCACCGCAAATCTTCCTGTGGTCCATCTTCAGTTTCTCAGAGATCATTTCCCTCACCTTATCCTCAGACTCTATCTGGGTCTCATGTGGAGATTCTGCAATTCCCTCCACAACAACGTTGTTCTGCCTTGATTGTTCCCTGATATAACAATGATAGAGAAATCAGATTATCATGGCTTCACATACAGAACTGATGTGCTCTCAGTGATTTACAGAATGCGGTCATCTTGCAGTTCTCCTGTTTGAACTGAATGAGCTCATCCAAGGAGAACTGGGTCTTGGACTTGGTCTTGGACCTCGCTGGTCAGGTCTTCCATTATTTAATTAGTTGAAGCTATTTAATTGTACCAACTGCTTTAGAACTATTTTTCTTTTTAAAACATCCTTCACCTGTAATAGAGAGAAACCACTGTCCTCAATGGTACTCCCACCGGCTTTGGTCTTCACCATGGTAGCAACGTAGGCTACGCTGTACAGTACAAGACTGGGCAGGTTGCAGGGAAGATGGATCAGCAGGAATCAAGACAGCCACAAGCTCGGGACAATCCATGCAGAACGACAGATTTTTACCTTGTTCACGCCAGACGTGACGCCTGACATTCAGGCTAAAGAGTTTATCATGGCCTGAGAGTCCTTTTGGCAAACTCCAAGCAGGCTGTCATTTGCCTTTTTACTGAGGAGTGGATTCCGTCTGGCCACTATCATAAAGGCCTGATTGGTGGTGTTGCAGAGATGGCTGTTCTTCTGGAAGGTTCTCCCATCTCAACAGAGGAACTCTAGACCTCTGTCAGTGTGACCGTTGGGGTTCTTGGTCACCTCCTGACCAGGGCCCTTCTCCCCTGATTGCTCAGTTTGGCCAGGCGACCAGCTCTAGGAAGAGTCTTGGTGGTTCCAAACTTCTTCCATTTAAGAATGATGGAGACCAGTGTGTTCTTGGGGCCCTTCAATGCTGCAGAAAAGGTTTTGGTAGCCTTCCCCAGATCTGTGCCTCGAAACAATCCTGTCTCAGACTAGAGGTCGACCTAGAAATCAGAACACCGATTTGGGATTTTTTTTTTTTTACACCTTTATTTAACTAGGCAAGTCACTTAAGAACACATTGTTATTTTCAATGACGGCCTAGGAACAGTGGGTTAACTGCCTTGTAAAAATCTGTCATTCTGCCCCTGAACATTGTCAGCTCGGGGATTCAATCTTGCAACCTTACAGTTAACTAGTCCAACGCTGGAGCCACCAGATTACATTGCACTCCTCGAGGAGCCTGCCTGTTACGCGAATGCAGTAAGCCAAGGTAAGTTGCTAGCTAGCATTAAACTTATCTTGTAAAAAAAAAAAAAATCATAATCACTAGTTAAACTAGTAATATCATCAACTATGTTTAGTTATCTAGCGTATCTTGCATTGCATATAATCGATGTGGTGCACATTCGCGAAAAAGGACTGTCATTGCTCCAACCTGTACCGAACCATAAACATCAATGCCTTTCTTAAAATCAATATACAAAAGTACATATTTTTAAACCTGCATATTTAGCTAAGAAATCCAGGTTAGCAGGCAATATTAACCAGGTAAAATTGTCACTTCTCTTGCGTTCATTGCACGCCGAGTCAGTGTATATGCAAAAGTTTGAGCCGCCTGGCTCGTTGCGAACTAATTTGCTAGAATTTTACGTAATTATGACATAACATTGAAGGTTGTGCAATGTAACAGGTATATTTAGACTAATGGATGCCACCCCTTAGATAAAATACGGAACGGTTCCGTATTTCACTGAAAGAATAAATGTTTTGTTTGAGATGATAGGTTCCGGAGTCGACTATATTAATGACATAAGGCTCGTATTTCTGTGTGTTATTATGTTATAATTAAGTCTGATTTGATAGAGCAGTCTGACTGAGCGATGGTAGGCAGCAGCAGGCTCGTAAGCATTCATTCAAACAGCACTTTCGTGAGTTTTGCCTGCAGCTCTTTGCTGTGCTTCAAGCATTGCGTTGTTTATGACTTCAAGCCCATCAACTCCCGAGATTAGGCTGGTGTAACCGATGTGAAATGGCTAGCTAGTTAGCGGGGTGCGCGCTAATAGCGTTTCAAAGGTCACTCGCTCTGAGACTAGTTATTGCTCTGCATGGGTGCTCTGCATGGGTAACGCTGTGTCAATGGTGGCTGTTGTCGATGTGTTCCTGGTTCGAGCCCAGGTAGGGGCGAGGAGAGACAGGTGTATGTAAATGTAAATGTATGCCTTTCCAAATCATGTCCAATCAATTGAATTTACCACAGGTGGACTCCAATCAATTTGTAGAAACATCTCAAGGATGATCAATGGAAACAGGATGCAGCTGAGTCTCAAAGCAAAGGGTCTACTACTTGTGTATTAGGTATCTTTTTTGCAAACATTAAAAAAACCTGTTCTGGTATTGACATTATGGGGTGTTGTGTGTAGATGAATCCATTTTAGAATAAGACTGTATACTTTCTGAATGCACTGTAAAAAAAATACATAAAATATGCATAATATATACCCGTGATTGATTGTGATTATCTTTCATATTCAGATGTTTGCTTTCATCATATTTGGTGATGCATTTCAGCATACCTCACTGAGATGGAGCAGGCAAATAGCACTACTGAAATGACAGCAATTATCTCAACACAAGGCCAAAATGCATTTAACAGATCATCTGCGGCAAATGGAGAAATCTAATTTAAATGGATAAACTCTCTCGTGGATTACCTATTGAGCAAACTAGACAGGATGATTAAGCTTTGACACACACTTCAACACTGTGTGTGTGTGTGTGTGTGTGTGTGTGTGTGTGTGTGTGTGTGTGTGGGACAGCAGAGGTTGTGATGGTTGGTCACAGCAGATTGTCTGGAGGTGGGGATGTCCTCCTTTCAGAGCCAAGTATATAGGCTGAGGCACACACACACGTGAGTCACAGCACAATGTTGCAGACGGTGTCTTGTATTCTCGGAATCTGAGCGAGCTTGAAGATTCCGCAGTCAGCAAGGAGCTGCCAAGCAATAGCAACGTCTTCAGAGAGACTCTGCACCGCACCACACTGCCAGAGTGTCTGCAAGTACACCCCTTTCTCAGGAGATAACGAAGACAATCAACTCCCATGTCTACCTCTTAAACATCAGCCCCCGAAGCTCACAAACAGAGTGATGTTCACACCTTGCCTTGATGAAATAAATAATTGTGTTAATACTGTACCATCTGATTGTATCCAGCTATCCTCCTCTTCAGTAACATACCAGTCTCTGTGGTTGTATGGTATCAGATGGAAGCTGGCACCTCAGGGCCTCGTCTGGTCAGGTCTTTGAAAATATTGCTCAGAAAACCAGGTGTTTTAATTGACATATGCTTACTTTGATTTTGACCTTTAGGCCAATTAAGATAAGAAGAGTTGACGTGACCATTCCCATACTTGGCATACTGCCATAATCAGTTTAATATAGAATTATTTGTGTGCATGTGAACATACTCAGAGACTCACCGAGACAAACACCACTCTACATGCCTCAGAGCCGCATGCACACACAAACACAGAGCCCCCGCCAGTCAGCATCAGTCTCCCCACAATAGGCCCCCAGCCGTGGGTCAGATTACCAGGTCGGCTGCTACTCTCCCTCTGCATCGCTCCACCACTCCCTCTCTCCTCTCGCTCTGCTGGGCTCTGTAATGATGCAACCTGCTGGTCAGGAAAATATCTCCACACTGACTGACTGACTGTCATTCTACATATTCATATTGTAGCGATCCTCACAATATGAACCCTACAAATCGCCCCAAATGAGTGAACTCCATTGGAGCAATGCGTAGGGTGTTTGCCTTTCATACCAGCGACATGGGTTTGCTTCCCTTTTCCCATTCGCAAAAATATCATCACCTCCAGTGGCCTTCCCATCAGCAATGCTCTCTCGCTCTAATTAGACGAGCACCTGTTCCTCCTCACCCTGGTCGGTCATTAAGGACCCCCAACATCTCCCACGGGTCTCAGCATCAGGCTGCTCTACCACCATTGAACCTTGAAAGTCGACCAAGAGGGGTATTTTTAGGGTAGGGTCTAGTTGTTAGACATGAAGCTCAGAGGGAGAATACGCATGAGTATACAGCTCAGGGCTGTCTGTGATAGTGGCTGACCCATGATAGGGTCAAGTATAGACCACTCAGATCATAGCAGTTACTAGGCTATGGTTACCATATGGACCAGCTTTCACAGGTTATTCAAACTCGTGTACTGCTGCACATTTCTCTTCCCTTCCTGAAATCTAACCTGTTTGGATGGCACAACCAGTCAGTTCCAAATGGAATCCTATTACCTCTTTAGTGCACTACCTTCTACCAGAGCCCTAGTTCAAAGTAGTGCACTACAGTCTACCAGAGCCCTAGTTCAAAGTAGTGCACTATTTCAAAGTAGTGCACTACCTTCTACCAGAGCCCTAGTTCAAAGTAGTGCACTACAGTCTACCAGAGCCCTAGTTCAAAGTAGTGCACTACCTTCTACCAGAGCCCTAGTTCAAAGTAGTGCACAACCTTCTACCAGAGCCCTATTCCAAAGTAGTGCACTACCTTATACCAGAGCCCTATTCCAAAGTAGTGCACTATAAACAAGGGAATAGGGTGCCATTTGGGACACAGTCAACATATCACAGTGCAGTGAAACTGAAGAGTAGCACCTCCGCCCTTGGTTCTGCTAAAGCAGAGCTTTGTTGTGGAAATAGCAGGAGGGAAGGACCTGCCGAAATGCTTTAGACTACAGGGTAGTTTCAACAGGTTTAGGACGGTCCCTTATTCCCTCAATCAACTCCTCTAGCTTGGTGAAAGAGCGACAGAAAGAGGTAGAGAATTATTATTATTTTTTATTTTTTTTAAATCGGTCCAATACCGCCATAGTTTAGAATCTCTAACAAGCGGTTCTTGACTTGGACTAAAATAGGTGTTGACACTCATTGTGCGGCGGTACCATTTATATTTAGGTGCAGGAACTCAATACTATTGAGCTAATATTCTATAAGAGGTGCAGGAACGCAAACAATAGAAAATATGAGGTTAGGTACTCAGCTCAGGTGAACTTCTGCTCCAGGAAAGCAATGCTAACAAACCACCTTGCTAAGATAGAGGGTGGCAGGTAGCCTAGCGGTGAAGAGCATTGGGCCAGTAACCAACCAAAAGGTCTCTGGTTGGAATTATCGAGCCAATTGGGTGAAAAATCTGTCAATTTAACCCCAATTGCAAAGATGTAAAAAAAATTGTTTTTAAATTGCCTTATTATATTTGCTTAGTTAGCCAAGTGCTTCTCCACTGAGACAAACAACCCCCTCACAAGGTAATTACAGAAAGAGTGCCATCCCCCTCTCTCTCTCTCTCTCTCTCTCAACACAGGAGACTCCTAGAACACGACTAACAGATGTCTCCCAACAGCTAGGCTCCATTGGTTGAACCACCTACTGTGCGAGCTGTTAAGTTTATTTTAATATATCTCATTTTAAGTACTACACGGACTATAGGCTGCAACATATGAATAGACGTTGATATAAAGGAGGACTGGACAGTCGAAATGCAGGTGAGGTACCAGACAGTGGGCAGATGTAGACTACTTCTAAAACCATTTAGCGCAACTGGTTACAGCGGGAAAATCCTCCCGTGGTCTGACAGAACTCCTTAAACCAATATGTCATGACATGCAAATTAGGCCCGCCCCGTCTACCTCGATGCAAACTGTCATCGGCTGTCCCCCCATCTACCTCAATGCAAACTGTCATAGGCTGTCCCCCCGTCTACCTCGATGCAAACTGTCATAGGCTGTCCCCCCATCTACCTCGATGCAAACTGTCATAGTCTGTCTACCCGTCTACCTCGATGCAAACTGTAACTTTAATACACATCCCCGAATTCAACTTAAACTTTGTCTGGGGAATTTTGTATAAATTGTTTTGTCCCATGTGAGCCTATGGCTGTTGCCGTTAGTGCACGCAGTGTCCCTCACTGCAGAGAAGGGGGAAAAAAACTCTACTTTTAGAGCAATGATGAGACCTATTGATGGGGTGCGATTGTAAATTCCCCAGGTACACCATAGAAGCCAAAGTCGTTATCAATGTTCATTAAATAGGATATTGTATTTGTTCTAATTGAATAGAGTAGGCTTATCTTGACCTCTGCGTAAAACAAAGTTCGAGACGAATCCAACAGCAACCACGTTATCAGACCTCATCAGCTGACGAGGCACCACTCATCAAGCCATTTAAATCAAAACAATAATCAATGTATTCTTACTCAAGCTGGAGCGAAAGGACCGCTGCATGCCTCTTACCTTATAGACATTCTCCGTTATACGGTGTACTTCGTCAGTCCGAGACATCGTGGAACCTTCTTCAGCCAAAACCATAGACCAGATTTCCTTTAGTGACGGGAGCTTTTCGAAGAAATACTACGAAGGAGAAACGGAGTAGGTGGAAGGAATCGTAGTAAGAAACAATTGTTTCAGAGGGGGGGGACGCGCGTAATACGAGACTCCGAAATCATCGCTTTTATAAGAAACTTTTCAACTGCGCCCACACAGTCTGGAGGCTATACCACCCGCTGACAGAGAACGCAGGCAGCCTGATCATAGCTGCTTGCCATTTTAAAGAGATCCGCCTCCTCTCTCGATCACTGCCCACACCACTGCCTCTGCTCTGCCTCTGCGTAAAAATCATTCATAATACCCGCATGCCTGAATGACTACAGTACAGCTATGCACACACACACACACACATCTCTATACCCAACAATACGATTTCAACAGATTGTGATCTAAGTAAATGAACACATTTTGAAGCGAACACATTTTTAGGCAAAACAAATAACGTAAACCGATAACATATGGTATAAATAAAGACGTAGAACAGAGTGTATTTATCGAACATTGTACAAAACATTATAATTGAATAGCTAGCTACCTGTTACAGTTGTGCATTGCTATCCAGACTTAAGTGTCTGGAATGTAGTGGTGTGTGTCGGCGTAGGACGGCGTCACCTTGCTCGTACAGTATGCTACAATATGTGATGTAGGAACAGGGGAATCCTCCACAACTCATTCAGCAAGTCACGATCTGCACCACAAGAGCCTGTTGGAAAATCTCTAAAGTGTCAAGGCTTTATTCTTTATTGGATGTGGACAATAAGTGATTTCTATGCTGCTGATGTCTCCAGAAACGTATTAGCATTATAATAACTCAGGATGAAAAGTACAGTACCTTATTGTGTTGAGACACAGGTCACTTAACCCCCTGCCTGACCACTCCACAGAGTTAAAACTGGGTTTAACTTGCTCTTTTGACAACCCTCCTTCATTAAGATGAGTTTATAATTCAACTTCATAAACACAACAATAAAAATCAATCTGAAAACCTGAATTAAATTGTGTTTTAAAGGGCATTTCTCAACATTGCCATTGATTTGCTTGCGTGATGAACAATCTAGTTGGCCCTCACACAGGTGGTTTCCATAATTAAACAATTCAACAATGATACTGCTTCCTAATTCATTTGAGACAGCTGGTGAATCAATCAATATCTGTCCCTAGTGACATGTAGCGTAGCAGGAACTGGAGGTAACAGCAGCCACCTGAACACTGCCGGGGTGGTTGAGGCTAGTCATTAAAGCAATAATACACTAATACAAAATATTTAAGCAATAAGGCACTAATATAGGCCAGGGGGCGTGATACATTCTGGTTTTAGCACTGCTGTTCTGCGTCACAGGGAAAGGCATTAGAGCAAGCAATTAAGTATTCCCCTCAGCTCTGGTTAGGCCTATGAGGAGGCTTGAACAGAGACAGAGAGGGGAGCCCCATTATTTAGTAGCAGAGCCAGGACACTCTGTAGTCACCTGGACCAGCAACCGGTGTGTGTGTCCTTGGCAATGAGGGGACAGACACACACCCTCCAAGTCATCATTACCTGGCCTTCCTTTGTAGAGCTGGATCTTTCTCCAACCTTGTCTCAGAGCATTTCCTATTATTCTGTATGTTCAAAATTCAAAATTCCCTTGCACATCTGAGCTATCTTTTTTTTTGCAGGTGCATGGTAACAGTTGAATAAAATGAAAAGACAAAAACTACACACTGCTCTTTAATAAGCTCTGACGAAGGACGATACGTACAGCTTAATAAAAAGCAGTGAAACTATCAACAGCAGTGTGCGGGGTTTCTTCTTTTTTCAAGACACTCCATTTAGTATGGCATGTATTTGTGGATGTCCCTCACCGAATTTACTTTTTACTATGTTACGTCAAGTCTGACACCAGGCTGGTTTTTCAGGAGCACTTGAAAACAGCCTCCCACTCACTCCATTTTCCCTGCCTGTAATTGTCCCCCAGGTTCAGATATCTTTTATGAATCATAGAGCACAGCGATTCGCACTGTCATTCATGTTCCCTTTTTCCACCCACTCTGTCTCCCACGCTGTCATTGGCTTGAAGGGGACAATCAGCGACACACTGTATTGCAGCAGATTAATTCAAACGGCACATCGGAGTTCACTGTGCAGTCAAAACTAGATTTTCCTGTGTTCTTCATATATATTTCCACACA
Source organism: Oncorhynchus masou masou (assembly GCF_036934945.1). NCBI lineage: Eukaryota > Metazoa > Chordata > Actinopteri > Salmoniformes > Salmonidae > Oncorhynchus > Oncorhynchus masou. The sequence continues at coordinate 9,474,756 of NC_088242.1, forward strand.
ATGAGGATGGAATAATACTGTGAAATTGTGAACATGATGATTATGCTCTTTTAGTGTCAGAGCTGTTTGAAAAGGTGGGATGGAGTTTTGGCCTTCCGTGGTGACATCACCATGCAGTAAATGAGTTAATAGACCAATAAGAGAGTTCCTAACTTCTCTGGCAATAACAGCTAGCTTTCAGTTTTCCCCTCCCCAGTCAGACCACTTCCAGACAATCCTAGCTAAATTATTGCTTGAGAAATTGCTCTTTGCTAAGAAGCCATTTAAAAATATATATATATATTTACCATTTGAATTGAAAACAATCACAGTAAGGTACTTCATAGTTAACCCAAAAATGATTGGGCATTGAGATAAAAAACAACAAAAGACATCTACATTGGATCTTTCAGTACTTTTCCCAGAAATATACTAATTGTTCCAAGCATTTCACAGATCACAAACATGGTAGGGACATGAAGGAGATAAGGCCTACCACTTGCTCATTGCTTGGAATCTTTAGTCACAGGCTGCTGTGTTATAATACTCTGTGACCTACTATGGACTGATTTTAGAGAACCTCTGTATAATACAAGGATGCTTTATCAATACATATAAATCATTACACGACTTGTAAAAGCAGCCTACCGGCACCAACTTTTCTGATAACGACTTTATTTTGTGGTAAAAAAAAGTACCTACTACGATTGTGATGTGTGGTCGTCTCACCTAGATAACTTAAGACGAATGCATTAATTGTAGATCGCTCTGGTTTAGAGCGTCTGCTAAATGACTCGAATGTAAATGAATAACATATAGTCTTAAAAGATTCCCCTCATTATAGCTAAGCAGTTATTTTCACTGTCCCATATAGTTGCACAAAACATTTACAATTTATTTTTTGTAAAAAAAATTAACACTTAAGTGTTTCACTGTAATCAATACCTGGGTGCATGTCACAAATAACATTTGATTTGAAACAGGATCCGAATCCACACAATATGTTTACTAACCAATGTATGCAAAGGTATTGCTTATCAACAGGAAAAAAATCATAAACTGCTATTTGCTGCCAGCTAGTGGTTGTTCATAACAACAACACACTGGTCGAACAGCACCTTGTTTTATTTTACCTTTATTTAACAAGGCAAGTCAGTTAAGAACACATTCTTATTTTCAATGACAGCCTGGGAACAGTGGGTTAACTGCCTGTTCAGGGGCAGAACGACAGATTTGTACCTTGTCAGCTCAGGGGTTTGAACTCACAACCTTCCGGTTACTAGTCCAACGCTCTAACCACTAGGCTACCCTGACGCCCTTTAAAAAATACTTTGTATTGTTCCAGAATTACAACATGGTACATTTTGTATAGACACGCCACAGGTCCGTCAATATGATACCACTGGGAAATGGACTCCACGGTCATTATCAAGAGTGTCACTGTCTCAGAGAGACTTACAGTAATACTTTACACTATACATAAGTGGTTCATAAGCCACTTACATTCTCTATTAAATATGGCTAGTGCTTATCTTTTATACGTAGGAGGCCCTCCATTTCAGATAAATACCTAATGTGCGACGAGATATGATATGCCAGTAATATATTACAGATCCAGACAGATAACAACCCAATATCATGATATGCCAGTAATATATTACAGATCCAGACAGCTAACAACCCAATATCATGATATGATATGCCAGTAATATATTACAGATCCAGACAGCTAACAACCCAATATCATGATATGATATGCCAGTAATATATTACAGATCCAGACAGATATATCATGATATGATATGCCAGTAATATATTACAGATCCAGACAGATAACAACCCTAATATATGATATGCCAGTAATATATTACAGATCCAGACAGATAACAACCCAATATCATGATATGCCAGTAATATATTACAGATCCAGACAGATAACAACCCAATATGATATGATATGCCAGTAATATATTACAGATCCAGACAGATAACAACCCAATATCATGATATGCCAGTAATATATTACAGATCCAGACAGATAACAACCCACTATCATATATGATATGCCAGTAATATATTACAGATCCAGACAGATAACAACCCAATATCATGATATGCCAGTAATATATTACAGATCCAGACAGATAACAACCCACTATCATGATATGATATGCCAGTAATATATTACAGATCCAGACAGATAACAACCCAATATCATGATATGATATGCCAGTAATATATTACAGATCCAGACAGATAACAACCCAATATCATGATATGCCAGTAATATATTACAGATCCAGACAGATAACAACCCAATATCATGATATGCCAGTAATATATTACAGATCCAGACAGATAACAACCCAATATCATGATATGCCAGTAATATATTACAGATCCAGACAGATAACAACCCAATATCATGATATGATATGCCAGTAATATATTACAGATCCAGACAGATAACAACCCAATATCATGATATGCCAGTAATATATTACAGATCCAGACAGATAACAACCCAATATCATGATATGCCAGTAATATATTACAGATCCAGACAGATAACAACCCAATATCATGATATGCCAGTAATATATTACATCCAGACAGATAACAACCCAATATCATGATATGCCAGTAATATATTACAGATCCAGACAGATAACAACCCAATATCATGATATGCCAGTAATATATACAGATCCAGACAGATAACCCAATATCATGATATGATATGCCAGTAATATATTACAGATCCAGACAGATAACAACCCAATATCATGATATGATATGCCAGTAATATATTACAGATCCAGACAGCTAACAACCCACTATCATGATATGATATGCCAGTAATATATCACAGATCCAGACAGATAACAACCCAATATCATGATATGCCAGTAATATATTACAGATCCAGACAGATAACAACCCAATATATGATATGCCAGTAATATATTACAGATCCAGACAGATAACAATATCCCAGTAAATATCAGATCCAGACAGCTAACAACCCAATATCATGATATGCCAGTAATATATTACAGATCCAGACAGATAACAACCCAATATCATGATATGCCAGTAATATATTACAGATCCAGACAGATAACAACCCAATATCATGATATGATATGCCAGTAATATATTACAGATCCAGACAGATAACAACCCAATATCATGATATGATATGCCAGTAATATATTACAGATCCAGACAGATAACAACCCAATATCATGATATGATATGCCAGTAATATATTACAGATCCAGACAGATAATGATATGATATGCCAGTAATATATTACAGATCCAGACAGCTAACAACCCACTATCATGATATGATATGCCAGTAATATATCACAGATCCAGACAGCTAACAACCACTATCATGATATGATATGCCAGTAATATATACAGATCCAGACAGTAATATATGATATGCCAGTAATATATTACAGATCCAGACAGATAACAACCCAATATCATGATATGATATGCCAGTAATATATTACAGATCCAGACAGATAACAACCCAATATCATGATATGATATGCCAGTAATATATTACAGATCCAGACAGATAACAACCCAATATCATGATATGATATGCCAGTAATATATTACAGATCCAGACAGATAACCCAAATCCCAGTAATATATTACAGCTAACAACCCACTATCATGATATGATATGCCAGTAATATATTACAGATCAAGACAGCTAACAACCAATATCATGATATGCCAGTAATATATTACAGATCCAGACAGATAACAACCCAATATCATGATATGCCAGTAATATATTACAGATCCAGACAGATCAATATCATGATATGATATGCCAGTAATATATTACAGATCCAGACAGCTAACAACCCAATATCATGATATGATATGCCAGTAATATATTACAGATCCAGACAGATAACAACCCAATATGATATGATATGATATGCCAGCTAACAACCCAATATCATGATATGATATGCCAGTAATATATTACAGATCCAGACAGATAACAACCCAATATCATGATCATGATATGCCAGTAATATATTACAGATCCAGACAGATAACAACCCACTATCATGATATGATATGCCAGTAATATATTACAATCCAGACAGATAACAACCCACTATCATGATATGATATGCCAGTAATATATTACAGATCCAGACATGATATGATAGCCAGTAATATATTAGATCCAACCCAATATCATGATATGATATGCCAGTAATATATTACAGATCCAGACAGATAACAACCCAAACTATCATGATATGATATGCCAGTAATATATTACAGATCCAGACAGCTAACAACCACTATCATGATATGATATGCCAGTAATATATTACAGATCCAGACAGATAACAACCCAATATCATGATATGCCAGTAATATATTACAGATCCAGACAGCTAACTAACAACCCAATATCATGATATGATATGCCAGTAATATATTACAGATCCAGACAGATAACAACCCACTATCATGATATGCCAGTAATATATTACAGATCCAGACAGCTAACAACCCAATATCATGATATGCCAGTAATATATTACAGATCCAGACAGCTAACAACCCAATATCATGATATGCCATACAGATCCAGACAGCTAACAACCCAATATCATGATATGCCAGTAATATATTACAGATCCAGACAGATAACAACCCAATATCATGATATGTAATATATTACAGATCCCAGATAACAACCCAATATCATGATATGCCAGTAATATATTACAGATCCAGACAGATAACTCAATATCATGATATGATATGCCAGTAATATATTACAGATCCAGACAGCTAACAACCCATATCATGATATGCCAGTAATATATTACAGATCCAGACAGCTAATAACAACCCAGTAATATATTAAATCTAACAACTTCATGATATGATATGCCAGTAATATAACAGATCCAGACAGCTAACAACCCAATATCATGATATGCCAGTAATATATTACAGATCCAGACAGATACAACCCAATATCATGATATGATATGCCAGTAATATATTACAGATCCAGACAGCTAACAACCCACTATCATGATATGATATTAAGCCAGATCCAGACAGATAACAACCCACTATCCCAATGATCCAGACACTGAACAACCCACTATCATGATATGATATGCCAAGAACAGCTTATATGTAATATATTACAGATCCAGACAGCTAACAACCCAATATCATGATATGATATGCCAGTAATATATTACAGATCCACTGATCCAGACAGCTAACAACCCAATATCATGATATGCCAGTAATATATTACAGAAGACAGATAACAACCCAATATCATGATATGATATGCCAGTAATATATTACAGATCCAGACAGCTAACAATATCATGATATGCCAGTAATATATTACAGATCCAGACAGCTAACAACCCAATATCATGATATGCCAGTAATATATTACAGATTTTATCATGATATGATATGCCAACATCCACAAGATATGCCAGTAATATATTACAGATTGAAACCCCAAAGTAATATATTACAATCCAGAGTGATATCCAGTAATTATTGACAGTTTCCAGACAGCAATCATGATATGCCAGTAATATATTACAGATCAGATAACAACCCAATATCATGATATGCCACAATATATTACAGATCCAGACAGATAACAACCCAATATCATGATATGCCAGTAATATATTACAGATCCAGACAGATAACAACCCAAAATCACACTTCATAGTGAAACAGACCCAGTATGATACCATAAGTCACTGGATAGCTAGGAATCAGGAAAAACGGTCAGAGTTAAGTTAGTCTGACAATGTTAGCCCTTCCTTTCCAATGACACTGAACTAATTACCAAGCCAAACTGGAGCATCAGATTAGTTAAATGCACAGCGAGGAAGAATATGCTCTGTTGGTCAGATAGTAGGCCTGAGTTCTTAACCTGAAAACCAAACTAGCCTACTAGGCCTAGTAAGAAAAAAAAGAGACACATGCATTAATTTGTCTGTTAATTACATAATTTGTTCGTTCACAGAAGATTTTAAAAAAACATACCCGTCACGGGACTTAGGCAATAGGCACAATATTATCTAAATCAAACCACTCATTTCTTCATGATGTGTCTAAATAGGCCCTAAACATGAGCAAAACAAATGGGAGAACCTGCAGGCAATGATGTGAAAAACAAGTCCATGACCCTGGTTGGAGTGATGGGGTGGTTGAATCCAGAAGAGGATTATAAAGCAGTATTGGGGCTCACAAAGCCGAGGCTTAGCAGGGCACCAGGAAGTTCAGTATTGGAGGCGAGGGACTGGAAGAGATGGCAAAGATAATCTTTTTGTGGTTTTGTGTGTGTGTGGGGGGGGCATGAGACCCCTATGAGGGGGATATAGTGGCCGGTGTACCAAGACCCACAGAGTCACCTGGCGAACAGACAGGCCCCTAGACAGCCAACATCCCTCGTTCCTGCTTCTTCCTTGGCCTCTCCCTCTCTGAAATGAAGAAAACCAGACGGACTCCGAATGACACTTTGTGCTCATGTAATGTCTATTTCCACTGCTGGAGTCTTTAACCTACATCTGAATTCATAGTCTCTCAACATAAGACACAAAAATGCATAATTCAGTATGACGCCACATCTGAGGAGACCTACCTTGACCTGGCACTGGTTCTTCATCAGCTGCCTCTGGGATGTCTGGCAGGGACTCATCAGGTACCTCGGGTAGGTCAAGCTCTCCCTAAACACACAAAGCAGACAGACAGACAGGGAAGTAAAGGAAAAAACAGGACTCAAAAGGGACTGTCTCTCATCTATTGCTGTTAGGAGAAGTCAGGTAAGGAACCAGAGAAGTGATACTATCCAGATTGACACAGTCCCTTGCCTTGACAAATGTCTGTAGACTCGGATAAGGCGTCTAACCGTTGAACACAATGGGTGATTTGAGGCTAGTCAGTCACTGTGTGATAAAATCCCTACTTGTGTTCAACGGATAGACGCCATAGGAGAAACTGTATATACCAATTATATGTTAGGAGTCTGCAGCCATGCCTCAGGTCAACAGAGTTACATGATGATAGTTGCTGGCCATCCAGTGTTGTTGAGTAACACAGACTGACCTGAGTAATGGCCTCCAGTTCAGCCAGTACAGCATCTTCATCCTCCTGTGTCAGGGAACCTGCCAGCATCTCATCTATTTCCTGTACAGAGATAAAAAGGTACAAATAAATATGAACAAAAACAGTCATTTCAAAGAGATTTCAATGCCTCTGTAGAAAAAAAACAGTGGAGAACTTACCCTCTGGTATTCAATGCCTTCTTGGGTCTCATCCATAATTCTCTCCACATCCTCGATGGACATTGCCTGATATGAAATAACAAACCGTAAGTACAGGAAAGCCAATGTTTATTCACTGCATATCCATGCGGAATGCTATATTATTTGAATTGCAGATGCACTGAAGGTAAGCAACCGATTTATCTTACTAATTGGCTTATGGAATAGACAAGACATACACAGTATGCTACTTATCGGGTCATAGGGAAGTTGCATAGAGGTCAAACATAGCTCTCTGATACCCTCACATAGAGTACCTCATGCAATGACTTCAGGCAGTCGTTTCCAACTTTAAGGCCTTCAACGACCTTCATCTCAATCTGGGCAAACTCAATGTCTTGACACTATAAAGAAAACAATAAGATCAGAAGGCATTAGTTCAGTACAGGGGTGTATTTACTAGGAACCAAAACAGAACCAAGTGGAAGCAAATGGAACAAAACGGGAGGGACTTAAATGTGTCCAATAGAAACTCTTGTTTGTTGCAAAGTGTTTTCCGTTTGAAGCAAATCATTTGGCTACGGTGGAAAAAGTTTCTGAAACAGTGTCTGACTAATGAATAGAGACATTTTCTGTTTATCATCAAACGTCTCTTCTGAGTGGTGCGTTGGGACCATACATTTTTTTAACAGTTAGTGAGTGATGACCATGAAAACACAAAAGACTGACGGCTATAGCTATGATCAACACGCATATTATTCTTCTGGCTTTATCTAGCTCTATTTGCGAGTGAGTGAATGGTTGGCAAATGTCAGGTATTTACCATTCGCTCCAGGTTGCTTATCTGGTTTTCTGTCTTGTCCAGGAGCTGGTCCTGGTATCTCTTCTTTTTGAGCAAGAGGAGGGCCTTCCTGTTTGAAAACAAATACAGAAATGTGAGAATATTCAATACAACGACAACCAATATAAATGTCCAAATTTCGTAATTATATGTATTATATATGGTCTATGCACATGACAGCTTTCAATCTCAAGTGCTTTAAAGTGACAACCTTCACTTTAGGCAGATCAGGATCACATAGCATTTCTGGTGAGAAGCCAGTCCTTACTCTTTCTTGCCATCTTTCAGCAGCTGCTTGGCTAGATTCCTCTCCTTCTCCAGCTGCAGGGTGATTCGCTTCTGATACTGCTTTAACTTATCTCTCTGCTGTTTCAGTTGCTGTAATTGACAAGACAGACATTTTAATGCAATTCTTGGAAGACCACTTGTTTCAACACTAAATCGCTTCAGTTCGCTGTCTAGCTTTCCAGTAAAGAACAGTATGTTAGCCCTGGCTCGTAACGTTATGGGTTGGCAGACTGCCCAATTCCGCACTCCTAGCTAACTTACTTTGCTGACCTAACATTAGGCCTAACGTAGACATTATCAAATGTAGTTATAGTATGTTAGAAGGTTGACTTGTTAGCTAGTTGGCTAACGTTAGCTAGCTACAGTAGCTAGGCTACTTACCAAAACTGCCCTGTCCTGCTCTGTGATTCGTGTGCGTCTCTTTCTGGTGAAAATGTTTCCCATTTTGATTCAACATCCCCGCCACTCTGTGCAGCTATTGAATTGACTTGTCAACAAGTCTATTTCTCAGAAGAACATTGCGTACATTCCAATAGTTTGTGGATCGGTTGACTAACTAAACATCTGATGACTTTGCATGCTAGCTAGTTTACTTCGGTTACCACACCCACAATGTCCAAATTGTTCTATATCGTAAATATTCATGATTATTATATTGTTGGTGCTTTTTTTGGTGTTAATTTAAGGTCAGGGTTAGCAGTGAGGTTAAAGTAGGGTTTTAAAATCAAATTTTAAGAATATAAATTGTAGAAATAGGCGGGGTTTCTGACTTTGTGGCTGAGGTAACTACTGATGACCGTTTACTTCAAATAAGCTAGCCAGCTAATGCAACAACAATAAAACACACGTCTAACCAGGAAGTACGGCATTCAGATAGGGACAATTCAGTTGTCACAATGACAAAAACGATAAACCATAGATAGGATACGACCAATGATGTGTATAAACCCTGGTTCGCCGTCATTATATATTGGCCATTGAGAGGCATTGAAGCATCCGGTCGTCCATATTGGTTCTCCCCAGTAGGCGCAGTCCTCCATAGGAATGAATGGAATTTTACAGTATTTCAATTTAACGTTTCAAGGACAAAATTACATGTATTTAGTTTTTGTAATGGTGACAGTAGCATTAGTAATCTTCAAAAAATTGACTAAGGATTATTATTATATATATATGTTTAAACATTTGTTTTTAAATAATGTTTAGCTCACATAATATAATTTAAAAGTATGCATTAAGGTGTCTGTAATATTATAAATGTGGTATAAACAAATGTAGACATTAATCAATTAATTTATATAGCTTCCAGAATGTGATTTACAACACTCACATCTTCTACTATGATAGATAGTACTCCCTTATTTCTGCATATCATCACCTGTTATAAAATGACCACAAGCCTTGCTAGTTGACTTACTCTTCCACTTTCGACGCACTGAAGCATGCTGCCCTGTTCTGAAAGACCGTCATGTTGTTCCTGGATGGTTGATCATGACGTGTCGTTTTATGAATTTGTTCGTTTTGAGAGACTCATTACTAAGCACTTCCTCACACAAAACACACTGTGGGCGCTCCTCATTATTTCTCAAAGTTTGTAAGAAAGAGAGAAAAATGAATCACTGTATTTGTGTTTCAGGTCCGAGTCTCCACCTTTATCCTCGCTGGCTCCACCGGAACCCATGCAGATTGGACGCATCTCCCAGGCTGAGAGAGACCGCCAGATGAGGGAGCGATGCTGTCTATATTGCAGCAAACCGGGCCATTTCCACTCCACGTGTCCCGGGCTCCAGGGAAACGAACTGTTCTGTGCAGGCCTGGGAGGACTGTAACGGGAAACATAACCTCCTCCCATCCACCCAACTCCCGCCTGCTCAACCACGAGCTTCCCCTTCAAGCCTTGGTAGACTCTGGAGCCGCAGGTAACTTCATGGATGGTGTCTGGGCGAAGGAGAATGGCGTTCCCTCTGAACCTTTAAGTGACCCCATGAGGGTTACTACGTTGGATGGAAGCCCTTTGGGATCTGGACTTGTCACTCGTGTCACTACCCCCTTGCGACTTTCAGACTTTCAAAAGGATGAACCTTTTGTGGTGGAGGTAGACGCATCAGAGGTTGGTGTTGGAGCTGTCCTGTCTCAGAGGGGTACTCCTCTCGCCTCACCTGTCACCCGGGCGTAGGTCGCACCTTGGAGTTCATCCAGCCAAATTCTGGTCGCCCACCATAAAAGAAGATGTTGCCACTTTCGTCAAGGCCTGCCCCGTGTGCTGCCAGGGCAAATCTTCTCACCTCCGCCCTCAAGGACTCCTTCACCCTTTACCTGTTCCCCACCGACCCTGGTCCCATATCTCGTTGGACTTTATTACTGGCCTTCCTCCATCCCATGGTAATACTACTATCCTAGTCATCATCGACAGGTTTTCTAAGGTGGCCAGGTTCGTCCCCCTCTGCCAAGGAAACGGCTGAGTTGGTAATTAACCATGTGTTCCGAGTCTTCGGCATTCCTCAAGATATGGTTTCCGACAGAGGTCCCCAGTTCGCCTCAAGGTTTTGGAAGGCCTTCTGCCAACTCATAGGGGCCACTGCCAGTCTATCTTCAGGGTACCACCCGGAGTCCAACGGCCAAACAGAGAGGATGAATCAAGAGCTGGAAACCGCCCTCAGATGTATGACCCTTAACAACCCGTACACATGGTCGTCCTTCATTGTTTGGGCCGAATACGCGCACAACACCTTGCGCTCCTCCTCTACTGGTATGTCCCGCACGAGAGTCAGTATGGCTATGCCCCTCCATTGTTCCCGGACCAGGAGGCAGAAGTCAGAGTGCCTTCAGCCTTGAAGTTCGTCAGACGCTGTCGGCTTACGTGGAGGAAGACCCGTCTTAATCTTCTGCGTTCCTCACAGCCATACCAACAACAAGCCAACAGACGTGGCCGTCCCGGGCCTACCCTGCGCCCCGGCCAGAGAGTCTGGCTCTCCACAAAAAACGTACCGCTACGGTTGGAGTCTCGCAAGCTGTCCCAGAAATACATTGGTCCCTTTAAGGTTTCCAGGAGAGTGAACCCCGTTTCATATCGCCTACACTTACCCTGATCCCTTAAGATTAATCCCACATTTCACATTTCCTTATTAAAACCTGTTGTTTTTTCTCCCCTTGTCCCGGCAGACAGACCTCCCACTGCGCCCCGTGTCATCGGAGGCCAGCCGGCTTATACCGTCCATCGGATACTGGATTCCTGCCGGGTGCAGCAGTCCTGGCAGTATCTGGTGGACTGGGAAGGGGTTCCTGCCAAAGACATACTGGACCCTGACCTCATTTGACAGTTCAGGGCCCTCCACCCCGAGAAAGCTGGTAGGATCGTCAGGAGCCGTTCCTAGGGGGGATTCAGTCAGGATTTAGCCAGGGTTGTTCCGGTTTTGGTCACTAGATGCCCCCATTGTGATTTTTGACCATTTTTGACCCTTTTGTTTTCCCTTGTTCCCAGTTATTATTTGCACCTGTGCCTCATTTCCCTTGATTGTATTTAAACCCTTAGTTTTCCTCAGTTCTTTGCTCTGTGTTTGTATGTTAGCACCCAGCCATGCTGTGAACTTTTGTTTCTCTAGTTGGATTTTCTTGAGGTACTCTGGTTTTGTTCTTGTTTATTTTTTATTATTCTTTTGAGGTTTTTTTGCCCTGCTGTTCTTACCACTTTGTGGATTTTCCTTGTGTCTTGGAGGATATACATTTTTTCTCTTGGAATTACTTTTGACGATTTATATATTTGCCTGAAGATCTTTTCCTTCTTTCTTTTTAAATGACCATCTCTAGTACTGCTGTGTCTGCCTCATCTTCTGGGTTCTGCCGACTATTAGTGGCTCAGTTTACTAAGTGACTGTTTCTCACACCGGAGACCCGAGTTTGTAACCGGGACCTGATTTAAATGCACTATTGTAAGTGGCTGTTCCACTGGATGTCAGAAGGTGAATTCACCAATTTGTAAGTCGCTCTGGATAAGAGCGTCTGCTAAATGACTTAAATGTAAATGTCTGACAAGCTGGCATCATTTTATTGGATATATTCAAAGTTATGTCAATTGAAAAAAGGTCAAACTAAACAAAGTACAGCTAGTTTGCAGTGTTTCCAGCTTCAGTTTGAAGTTATTGTGTTAGCTGTGTTGTTGGCTGGCTCCTCTGGACAAGTGTCCTGACTAGTGAGCCTGTTTTCTGTGCCAGGCAAAATCACACCTTATTAGCTCATTGTTGTGGATGACTCCAAATAAATGCCACTAGAAAACAGCTTTAACAAATGCGCTACGTTGTTATTCAGGCTGCACTTTTTGACGTGACTGTAAATTAGCCGTAGTTGGATAGCTAGCAAGCAAGGGATAAGAACGTTTAGAACCAGCGACTGGGTCGCTTCTATAGATGCAGAATAAAAAGATTCATCTGAATTGCTTAAGGCTTACGTTTGGGTGGGAATAACCAACAACATAATCATTTATTAAACAACTACATGGTGAACGGGCATCTTAAAAGATCCTAACTTGTAATACTCACTCCTTTAAACAGGTACATTCTTAATGAACAGTGCTAACACTGTCTCTGATAGTGAGAGGCGCACCCTGTGCCCAAAAGTAATTGTAATAAACCATTCACTCCTTTAAACAGGTACATTCTTAATGAACAGTGCTAACACAGACTCTGATAACTTTGAATACCAATAATGAGAGGCGTGACTTGTGACTCCAACCTAAGTGTATGTAAACGTCTGACTTCAACTGTAGGTGCCATACCAGCGGTGGTGAGAGAGTAGAGAGCAGGTTGACGATACCAAACCAATGAAATAGGCTACGAAAGGTAAACATAAAATAAATACCAGACTCCAGCGTTTGTTATATCGTGTTTTCCAAATTATTTTGTTATCTTGTGATATTATACAGTTGAAGTTGGAAGTTTACATACTGTCACGCCCTGGTCTTAGTATTTTGTGTTTTCTTCATCTATTTGGTCAGGCCAGAGTGTGACATGGGTTTTTGTATGTGGTGTGTTTTGTCTTGTTTTTTTGGGGGGGGATTGTAGCTTAGTGGGGTTTTCTAGGTTAGTCTATGGCTGTCTGAAGTGGTCCTCAATCAGAGGCAGGTGTTTATCGTTGTCTCTGATTGGGAACCATATTTAGGCAGCCATATTCTTTGATTGTTTCGTGGGTGATTGTCCTTGTTCCTGTTCTGTGTCACTTTGCACCAGTATAGGCTGTTTTCAGTTTGTGTTACGTTTATTGTTTTTTTTGTATTTGATTCGTGTTTACTTTGTTTCATTAAAACATGAATCGCAATAGCAACGCCGCATTTTGGTCCGACTCTCCTTCGCATATAGAAAACCGTTACACATACACTTAGGTTGGAGTGATTAAAACTTGTTTTTCAACCACTCCACAAATTTCTTGTTAACAAACTGTTGTTTTGGCAAGTCGGACATCTACTTAGTGCGACACAAGTCATTTTTCCAGCAATTGTTTACAGACAGATTATTTCACTTATAATTCGCTGTATCACAATTCCAGTGGGTCAGAAGTTTACATGCGCTAAGTTGACTGTGCCTTTAAACAGCTTGTACAATTCCAAAGAATTATGTCATGGCTTTAGAAGCTTCTGATAGTCTAATTGACATCATTTGAGTCAATTGGAGGTGTACTTGTGGATGTATTTCAAGGCCAACCTTCAAACTCAGTGCTTCTCTGCTTGACATCATGGGAAAATCAAAAGAAATCAGCCAAGGCCACAGAAGATAAATTGGAGACCTCCACAAGTCTGATTCATCCTTGGGAGCAATTTCTAAATGCCTGAAGGTACCACGTTAATCTGTACAAACAATAGTACACAAGTATAAACACCATGGGACCACGCAGCCGTCACACCGCTCAGGAAGGAAATGCGTTCTGTCTCCTAGAGATGAACCTACTTTGGTGGGAAAAGTGCAAATCAATCCCAGAACAACAGAAAGGACCTTGTGAAGATGCTGGAGGAAACAGGTACAAAAGTATCTATATCCACAGTAAAACGAGTCCTATATCGACAAGGAAGAAGCCACTGCTCCACTGCTCCAAAACCGCCATAAAAAAGCCAGACTACTGTTTGCAACTCCACATGGGGGCAGAGATCGTACTTTTTGGATAAATGTACTCTTGTCTGTTGAAACAAAAATTGAATTGTTTGGCCATAATGACCATCATTATGTTAGGAGGAAAAACGAGAAGGCTTGCAAGCCGAAGAACACCATCCCAACCATGAAGCACGGGGGTGGCAACATCATGTTGTGGGGGTGCTTTGCTGTAAGAGGGACTGGTACACTTCACAAAATAGATGGCATCATGAGGAGGGAAAACTATGTGGATATATTGAAGCAACATCTCAAGACAGTCAGGAAGTTAAAGCTTGGTCTCAAATGGAATGGGTCTTCCTAATGGACAATGACCCCAAGCATACTTCCAAAGTTGTGGCAAAATGGCTTATGACAACAAAGTCAAGGTATTGGAGTGGCCATCACAAAGCCCTGACCTCAATCCTATAGAACATTTGTGGGCAGAACTGAAAATGTGTGTGCGAGCAAGGAGGTCTACAAACCTGACGCAGTTACACCAGCTCTGTCAGGAGGAATGGGCCAGAATTACTTATTGTGGGAAGCGTTGGAAGGCTACCCTAAATGTTTGACCCAAGTTAAACAATTTAAAGGCAATACTACCATATACTAATTGAGTGTATGTAAAGTTCTGACCCACTGGGAATGTGATGAAAGAAATAAAAGCTGAAATAAATCATTCTCTGTACTATTATTCTGACATTTCATATTCTTCAAATAAAGTGGTGATCCTAACTGACCTAAAACAGGGAATTTTTACTAGGATTGAATGTCAGGTATTGTGAAAAAACTGAGTTTAAATGTAATTGGCTAAGGTGTATGTAAACTTCCTACTTCAACTGTAAATAGCAAGTGTTTGTAGCAAACAATTTGTTTGGGAGTAGAAACAGAAGAAAGTAGTTCACAGGCAGGCACATTGTCACAAGGCCTATTTGACCCCCAGAAGAAGTCATTCAGCAAGAGGTATTGTCATAGAAAATAATTGTGTGCTTCTGTTTGGATACAGTGGTTACATGCATAAAACCCAGCGGTTAAATGTTACCAATTTGAATATCATTTTTTGCTACCCCTCGTCCCTTCTCACGCCTGGCTTGTGAAGAAGTTGCTAGGGTCTCAACACAAGCTCCATGTAGATGCGTTGTATTGCCTCCCGTCTGCAAATTGTACAAATTGAACATCGTTTCCAATTTTAGTAGTAGACTAAACTGTTACGCCAACATCGGTCTCCTTTTTGGTGACATTACACCGGCTTTCCAGATTAGATTTTTTATTACTGAATGGGACAAACCAGGAAGTGATCTGTATAATACGTGCATTTCATTTGTGTGAAGAATTAATGAAATAACAGTTTTGAAACGTCTCTCTTAATTTGTATCGGTGGACTGTAATGTGTGTTTGTGTTGTATCAGTGGTATTGTGTTGAATTTCCTTTAACCACGACTGTGAATAGCAGAGACCCGGAAGGGAACCGTTTTCTTCCATTGGTATTACACTCTGGTTTCTCGTCAGATCGCATAAATATTTCACCTTGGTTGTCCCAGTTCCAGCCCCAGCACCAACCCTGGCATCGACCAACCACAACTGCCCCTTCATTCAGTCTCTGCCAGCTCAGAACCCACCCCTTCCCATCCCCTCCCCAACACAAATAAACCGTCAACCACTTCAACAGACTGATGATGGTTACATGTTATTTGATCGAATGCATTTGTTTTTTATTTTATTATTGTATTTTATTAACTTAAGTTGGATTGATTATTTCTTGTTTGAATTATTTATTACTTTGAAGTTTGTACCTCATTTGATTATAAATGTCAACATGTAATTCATCTTTGACCTTTTACTAAAGATTTCCGTAGAGAGGAACATTATGATTATCAATTAAATGGTCTCACGGCTGGGCTTTCTACACTTGTTAATAGTGAACTCTCTATAGCAGAGAATTTAATTAACCTGGGTGGTCTATCTATTTGGATAACTTTCAGTTGCAGCATTTACATTGGGAGTGCTCAGGGTCAGAGTTTTGGTGTGTGTTAGTACAAATCTGGGCAACTTCATGTAACGTGGTTTGAAAAAGTGGGGTAGGTGGCAAATTCTATCTAATTCAAATGATACACTGTAAAACATTTCCTGTTGTTTTTACAATATACAGGCTGCTAGTTGCCTGTACGTTACCGTAAAATGAAGTACAGTATGTTACTGTAAGGGATTTTACAGTACCCAGGACTTACCTTTTTTGCTGTTGTTTTTACTGTAACTTACAGGCAACTGGCTTCCTGTAAGTTAAAGTACAGTGCATTACTGTATTATTAATCCAGGAATTGTAATAAATTAATTAAATTCATTGAGGGGAAATGGGGTTTATATTTTACAGTATTTAACTGTAATTGTATTGGATTGGTGTGAGCAGGTTGGTTGCTAGGTAATATTTACATATTACAACATATCAATGAA
Source organism: Oncorhynchus masou masou (assembly GCF_036934945.1). Classification (NCBI taxonomy): domain Eukaryota; kingdom Metazoa; phylum Chordata; class Actinopteri; order Salmoniformes; family Salmonidae; genus Oncorhynchus; species Oncorhynchus masou. The sequence goes on from NC_088242.1 coordinate 9,491,740, forward strand.
TGCCAGTTTGGAAGCCTTTGATAGGGCTTCTAGCTCAAGTGATATAAAATACCAATTGTACATGTTTAATATCACTTTCTCTCCAGAGGCCTTAAAGGCTTTCAAACTGGCGAAGAGACAGATTCATTAGATCACTTGTTTTGGTACGGCCCAGTTAGGTCGTTTTTGGTCGCAGGTTCAGGAATAGTTGAAGAATTGCAACATTTACCTGGACCTAACTGCAAATATCACTGCTGGGTGATTTGAAAAGTCATAGTCAATCGATCAATAATATAATAACACTCTTAGCAAATGCAGAAATCTGTAGAAACTATGAGAATAGAAAGGTTCAGAACTTTTGTCAAACATCACAGCACAGTTAAAAAAATATATGGCAAATAGAAATCCAACCTGGATGGTGGGGTTGAGATGGGAGGGGTTGAGGGGAGCTGGATGGGGACTCAAAACCAATACAAAAACAAAAACTAATGTAAAATATACTGTGTCTTTAAAATGTATATAGTATGTACAGTATGGGCTGGCAGTAGAAGCCAAAGTATTATTGTACATTAGTATACTCCAATGAGGGGACGGATGGTGGGGTTAGGGGAAAATAATCAGGAAGAAGGAAAATAGATTTTAAAAAGTATTTATATATTTCCCCAAAATATATGGGGGGGGGGGGATTGGAAATTATGCTGATAATTAAATATATTGTGGCTTCTATCAATCTCTGCAATATTAAAGCTGATCTACCTCTTAAAATAGAATACAAATAATAATAATTTGGTACATCACTCTAACGGGTGGCACAACGTAGCCTCTTACAAGGCACGCCTCAAAATATGTTAATGAACCAAAAGCAACAACACCACGCAACCACTATTGGTCAAAAGGTTTTTGGCACTTCCATAATATGGTACGGTACTGTCACGCCCTGACCATAGAGAACTGTTCATTCTCTGTTGGTTGGGGCGTGATAGTGACTAGGGTGGGTCATCTAGGTGATTAATGGTTTATGTTTGGCTTGGTATGGTTCCCAATCAGAGACAGCTGTTTATCGTTGTCTCTGATTGGGGATCATATTTAGGCAGCTATTTCCACATTGTGCTTTGTGGCATCTTGTCTACAGATAGTTGCCTGTGTGCACACACATGTAGTGTGTCGTTTGGTGAGTTTCCTTTAAGTAAAATATGTGGCACGCTGCGCCTTGGTCCAATCATTATGATGAACGTGACAGGTACTGTATTCTGTGGGGTGGAATTAGAGTACCACTTGATATGCAGAAATTATTTCCCTGTCCACAACAGTTTCCCACAATGCACCATAATTTACAGAATTGTTCTCAGTTACCAATCCCACAATGCTGTGCGGTTACATTAATGTACTGTTAAATCAGGGTATCTTTGGAATTTAAAGTATAATTGACTGTTTATGCCTAAAATCAGTGTTGCCATTTATGGAAATTTACCGTAAATAATTAATATGGTACTTTATTGCTAGTTTTACAGTATAATACTGTCAACCTGTCAACCTGTGACGTAGAAGTTCGTCACTGGCTGCGGGAAGCATTTGGTTCTTTAACGCACACATTCATCACTCCTCCCTGCTCCGTTATCAGATGAGTTAACAATGTGGGTCGACTCCCTGCTCCGTTATCAGATGAGTTAACAATGTGGGTCGACTCCCTGCTCCGTTATCAGATGAGTTAACAATGTGGGTCGACTCCCTGCTCCGTTATCAGATGAGTTAACAATGTGGGTCGACTCCCTGCTCCGTTATCAGATGAGTTAACAATGTGGGTCGACTCCCTGCTCCGTTATCAGATGAGTTAACAATGTGGGTCGACTCCCTGCTCCGTTATCAGATGAGTTAACAATGTGGGTCGACTCCCTGCTCCGTTATCAGATGAGTTAACTTCTCTGTCTTAGTACATACATTTCACACTTATGTCAATGTTCATATTTAATACAAGCAATATATATTATACTTATCTATGTTGTGGATGAGCGTGTTGTTTGTTCTGTTCCTCTCTATCTCTGTAGCTTCCGGGTATGCTGGATAAGGACCCGAGCAAAGGGAATTGTAGTAAGATAGTTTTAGTGCATGTAATTTAGTGCCCTGGCAGTATGCTACATTCTCTAGAAGCAGTAGGAGACGGGGTGTGTATGTGTCGTTCTGTGATTAGGGTGAAGTTGATTATGTAGTTAGCTGTGTGTATCCTACCGGTGTGTGTTTGTGTGTGTGTGTGTGTGTGTAGCAGTAGCTTACCAGTGAGCAGGAGGAATGAAGTGTGTGGGGCTGGTGATGGTGGGGGGGGACCTAGGCTGCCTTGACCCGGTCCCGGGCCCATCTTGTCCTGGTGAGGGGTTTCCCTGTCATAGTCCCAACGGACCCCATCGAACAAGCTTAGTAGCAGCTTGTTCCTGGAAATCCTGGAGTGGGGCCAACTGTGGGGAGAACTCACCCCAGGAAGGGAGCCTCGGTGTGGGGCAGCCAGAGAAGGAGACAGGGCCCGTAGGCAGAGGAGATCCAGTCTTAGCATCATGACTGAGACTTCAGTTGCCACAGGATTGCAGGTCCCACAATAACCCCCGATATGTCCAAAACACTTGGGAGTCACACCAGAGCCCAACCTAAACTCCTAAATCGTCTGACTCTAACCTCTAGCTCACTACCCTGGGAAGAGTTGGGTAGTAACGGATTACAAAACCAGTAATTAATCTGTTTACAAGCAAAACATATTCTAATCAGATTACAGATGCTTTTGAAAAACTAGATAATTATTTCAAGGATTACTATTAAATTCTGAAAGTTTGTGGGAAAAAATCTTTGACACTTCTCTGTTTACTCAATGACATTACAGATACTTTTGAAAATCTAGATTACATCGAGGATTACTTTTAAATTGAGAAAAGGTGTTTGCGAAAGGAAATCTTTGACAGTTCTCTGTTTTCTCAATGACACTCAAATCAGCATTGAAAAAAAGGCACAAGTTTCAGTTTGTTCCACCTGAGCGAGTCTGACCACAAGTCAGAGACCAATATGACGACACACCAAATGTGTTTGATGGATCGCAGGGAAAGAGCAGGAATAGACTTTTGTAGGCTACAGACCAAGCTATGTCTTCCAATGGTACGACTGCTGTTGGCATCCAGACATTGTCCAACTTGAATAAAATCTTGAAGGTCAGGATGACAGCAGTGGTGTCGTCTACAGCGATACGGATATCACTTATTATTGAGATCTACATAGCACATTGATGTGAATCACACTGCTGCTCTCTTATTTAGCTATTTGTGCCTTACAGTTTGTGGTTGTTGTGGATGGCTGTTTAAAAATCTTTGAACCCAATAATGGTTGAATTCAAGAAGTTTAAGCTGCCTATCAATCATTGTTTTTGAAACCAGTTAACAGTCATTGAAAGGTGGGGACCACTCTTGCAACAGCTGCATAGTGCAAATCCCAGCCTATGGAATAACATTGGGACTTGTATTGCTCAATCTAACTCCTTGTCACACCCTGATCTGTTTCACCTGTCCTTGTGATTGTCTCCATCCTGGTGTCACTTATTTTCCTTGGTCTATTTATCCCTGTGTTTCTTGTCTCTCTGTGCTGTTTTGTCTTGTATGTTCAAGTCAATCAGCTTGTTTTTTTTTGTTGGTGCGCCTGCGTTTCTATTCTCTATTACTAGTCCTCCCGGTTTTGACCTTAGCCTGTTTTTCTGGACTCCATTCCTGCCTGACCTGACCTCGAGCCTGCCTGCCATTCTGTACCTCTGAACTGGTTTTGACCTCTTGCCTAACCCTTTTGGATTGCTAATAAACATCTTGGACTCTAACCATCTGCCTCGTGTCTGTATCTGGGTCTTGCCTTGTGCCCTTATACTGCTAAAAAAAAACCCCACATCCATAGGCCTAATGAACACATACTCAAACTCACACAATTTTGATAGACTTAAAGGGGCAATCTGTAGTTGCTATATCCATTTTTGGATTTATAAATGAATTATTTTATCGTATTATATGTAGTTAGAAGAAGCCTACATAAGGTACAAATGTAACATCCATGTATGGCCAGCTATCTAAACTTTAACATTGATTGATCCTGTGATAGATGTCGTTCAATTGGTAACTTACATTTTTGTCTTCTTCTAATGCTTTTTAAGGGAAATTAATCTAAATGTAATCACATTACGTTACACAGTTTGGGTAATCCAAAAGTTACATTACTGATACATATTTTTTTACAGGTAACTAGTAACTAACGGATTACATTTAGAAAGTAACCTACCTGACCCTGGGTACCTGTGTCTCAGTGACTATCTGCACGACTGACAGACTCTAACCTCCAGCTTCCTGCCCTTTAATTAACTGACTGTGTACAATCTAGACCTCCAGATACTCTCTCCTGTCACTTATCGCTGAACACTAGACAGGGCACACTACATACACTCTGATACACTTCCTAACAGTCGCGATAAAGAGTGAACACACACACTCCGCATTCTAAGAGAGATAAGATACTACACTGCGTATCTGTCCTCACCTTGTCTGTATCAGAGCTTAGATCCACCTCTTATTGAGGTTTATTACACAGGCAGATAGGAGGCAGTAGAACAGGGCCTATCTTATCTTCTCATCAGCACAGCTGTCATCAAGGCAAAGGGTGGCTATTTTGAAGAATCTCAAGTATAAAATATATTTTGATTTGTTTTACACTTTTTTGGTTACTACATGATTCCATATGTTATTTCATAGTTTTGATGTCTTCACTGTTATTCTACAATGTGGAAAATTGTCAAAATAAAGAAAATCAACAGAATGAGTAGGCCAGTCCAAATCTTTCACTGGTACTGTATGAGGTTCAGCTGAATTCCTCTGAGGAAGGTTTTGTACTGTCGTCTGTTTATGTGTAATGTTTAGTCAGTCATTATAGTATTTTATGTACGAATAATTCTTCATTTTACCAAAAGTAAATTACTTTGCTAATAACCTCTATTGCCCACCAGGTGGCGACAGTACTTCACTGAAGAGACGTGGGAAGTCTGGAACTGCTGTTGAACATCAGGTCATTTCCAACTTCTTCCGCCTCTTCCTCCATCTCTGAACTCATAATTTTAGTTATATGTATATTTAAACTTTATTTAACTAGGCAAGTCAGTTAAGAACAAATTCTTATTTATAATGTCGGCCTACCCCTGCCAAACTCTATCCCGAACGACGTTGGGCCAATTGTGCGCCACCCTATGGGACTCCAAAATCACGGCCTTACTTCTCATTCCCTCTTTCTGGTCATGCTTGATTTGGCAAATATATTTTCATATATTTATGTACGGAAACTTAATGTATATGTAATGTAATAACATGTATGTACCCATGGAGAGAAATAATGAATGAAATATGATTTAAATTATAATTTGTATTATTTTAATCTGTCATAGTCGGCTTATAAGTGGAAACCAGTGTGAGCTAAAGTTCATTTCAGGATTTAAAAGTTGTTGTTCGGTATTTATGGATTTGCTGTGTCAACTTCTGTGTACTAACATGTATTTTTAGTGTGTGTGTCATATACAGATTAATAAGGGATTGGTCAAACCCTCCTGGTTTAGTAGCTGGTAGTCTGAATAGTCTCTCCCAGTTGATCTAGTAATTGAGAATGTTGATGCAAGTTATTTTCCTACATTTTGTTTATTCACTTTTACGTTCCGAAAATTCCTTGCTGTCCTTTTAAAAGTTTTATATTCACCACTAACTGTAACCTGGATGCTTACAGTTGGGCTTGAATTTACTCATTTACTCCTATTCTGTGTTTTCAGCTCTGTGAGGGAAAGGAGACAAATGAAGGAGAGGAGATGAGGGAAGGAAACCAGGTAAGAATTGCAACCATAGTATTAATTAGTTTCGAGATACAGCCGTAGTATAATGAAGCCAGGTAAGAGTATTGAGATGCGGCCGTAGTATAATGAAGCCAGGTAAGAGTATTGAGATGCGGCCGTAGTATAATGAAGCCAGGTAAGAGTATTGAGATGCGGCCGTAGTATAATGAAGCCAGGTAAGAGTATTGAGATGCGGCCGTAGTATAATGAAGCTAGGTAAGAGTATTGAGATGCGACCGTAGAATTATGTTGCCAGGTAAGAGTATTGAAATACGGCCATAGTATAATGAAGCCAGGTAAGAGTATTGAGATGCGGCCGTAGTATTATGTTGCCAGGTAAGAGTATTGAAATACGGCCATAGTATAATGAAGCCAGATAAGAGTATTGAGATGCGGCCGTAGTATTATGAAGCCAGGTAAGAGTATTGAGATGCGACCGTAGAATTATGTTGCCAGGTAAGAGTATTGAGATGCGGCCGTAGTATAATGAAGCCAGGTAAGAGTATTGAGATGCGACCGTAGAATTATGTTGCCAGGTAAGAGTATTGAGATGCGGCCGTAGCATAATGAAGCCAGGTAAGAGTATTGAGATGCGGCCGTAGTATAATGAAGCCAGGTAAGAGTATTGAGATGCGGCCGTAGTATAATGAAGCCAGGTAAGAGTATTGAGATACAGTTGTATTATTTATGATGCTTCTGTTAACTGTCCATCTACCAAGCCTGACTGCAGGCACCTGTATATGTTCTCTGCCTCCTCTATCTATCTAGGAGCAGGCACATGGTCCTCTGTAGCTGTTGGTAGAGAATGGTGCTCACAACGCCACGATACTGTGTTTGAATCCCAGCCATACGTAAAATGTATGCACGCTTAAAAGTGAGGATAGGAATGAGGGGGACTGAAAGCAGGCTGAGGCCTGAGATCTTTTCACATGCAGGAACACCCACACCTGACTGAACAGAGTGAAAGAGTAATCAATACATTAGCTGGATCTACAGTATTTCACTACTGACCAGGACAGGAACTATAGTTGAGCTATAAAACTGACTGAGACAAGAGTCCTGTAGCGCCCTCTGCTGTTTATGTGCTGTAACAGCAACATAGTCACATCTAACTATACACGTGTATCTAGTCTACACTGAGATGATGGTATCTCTTGATTTACACAACTAATTGGATGAAGTGTGTGTGTGCATGGCTGAACTACCACATTTTAATGAAATCAACTAACTAACTGCATTTCAACATGTTTTGCCATGTTGCAGAGAGAAACGTGTGCTGTTTTAAAGTGCTATTCTACACATTTGTCATGAGGCTAAGATAAAATGTTTCTGTTTTAAAGTAAATTTCCTGCTGTTTTACAAAAAAACAAAGCTAACCTTTATTTAACTTGGCAAGTCAGTTAAGAACAAGTTCTTATTTACAATGATGGCCTACAGTGGGGTTAACTGCCTTGTTCAGGGCCAGAATGTCAGATTTTTACCTTGTCAGCTCAGGGATTTGATCTAGCAATGTTTCGGTTACTGGCCCAACACTTTAACCACTAGGCTACCTGCTGCCCCATGCCATGACGCTGAGTGAGTATTGCATTTTTTTAAAGCAAATGTCCTGCAATTCTACATATTTTGCTTTCATAAGCTATCTGGGGGACCTCCAGTTGGCTAGGGGCACGTGCCCTGCTTGCCTGTTTGGTAATCCGGTCCTGTGTGTGAGGACTATGTGTGTAAACATATGAGGATATGTATATTCATGTACCCACTCACAACACCAATGCCTTGCCTGTGACATGTACAGTACGGATCAGTATTTTATGATCGCTCACTAAAACATTTGTTCCTCTTGCAATACCTAAATGTTGACTGGTTTTCATCAAGCTGTCTACTCAATAAAAAGCTTCAAACTGTGACCAGTGCCTGCAACCTGCTTCAGGTTATCAGTCAACCAACCAGGGTGTTTACAAACAGCACAGGAATGAATTAATCCACATGTATTGATCACATTTTTACAAATGCTGCAGAAATTTGCTTTAAAACCTTATCTAAATCCATCGGATAAAGTGATCACAATATAGTAGCCATATCTAGGAAAACCAAAGTTCCAAAGGCTGGGCCTAATATTGTAACGTCTGCTTCCAACTCACACTCCCAAACACACAGATCCCCTGAACGCAGCTCATTCTCCAGATCCCAATTACTCAAATTCTGATCACCTGTTCACACACCTGTATGTCATTATCACACACTATTCAGCTCAGTTCTTTGCACCCCATCTTCGGGAGGTATTGTTTGTTTGTGACACTTCCCTACGGAGCGCTGGGTTTCCCTGTCATTTACTCCTCCTGAGAATGATAGTTAGTTTTTGCCTGCCTCACTAACTAACACATTTTGCCTATTCCCTGCCTGTACTTTAGCCTATTGGATTCCCTGTTATTCACCTATTGCCTGATCTCCCGGACAACGTTACCAGCCTTTTCTTTGCCTGTACTGTTGCCTTTTTACTGCATGCCTCCTCCTGTGTATAACCTTTGCCTGCCCCTGGACCCAGCTGCCTGCCTCCTCCTGTGTATGACCTTCTGCCTGCCCCTGGACCCAGCTGCCTGCCTCCTCCTGTGTATGACCTTCTGCCTGCCCCTGGACCCAGCTGCCTGCCTCCTCCTGTGTATGACCTTCTGCCTGCCCCTGGACCCAGCTGCCTGCCTCCTCCTGTGTATGACCTTCTCCTGTGCTATATGACCTTCTGCCTGCCCCTGGACCCAGCTGCCTGCCTCCTCCTGTGTATGACCTTCTGCCTGCCCCTGGACCCAGCTGCCTGCCTCCTCCTGTGTATGACCTTCTGCCTGCCCCTGGACCCAGCTGCCTGCCTCCTCCTGTGTATGACCTTCTGCCTGCCCCTGGACCCAGCTGCCTGCCTCCTCCTGTGTATGACCTTCTGCCTGCCCCTGGACCCAGCTGCATGCCTCCTCCTAACCTTCTGCCTGCCCCTGGACCCAGCTGCCTGCCTCCTCCTGTGTATAACCTTCTGCCTGCCCCTGGACCCAGCTGCCTTCCTCCTCCTGTGTATAACCTTCTGCCTGCCCCTGGACCCAGCTGCCTGCCTCCTCCTGTGTATGACCTTCTGCCTGCCCCTGGACCCAGCTGCCTGCCTCCTCCTGTGGTCCTTCATATTAAAACCTGCTTTCTGGACCCCAGCTACCTGCCTCCTCTTGTGGTTCTTTACATTAAACACCTGTTGTGCCCTGCGCTGAAACCAACTCTGTCTCTCTCGTGTTCATTACAAATATAGGGAGGTCATACAAGAGGTTTTGTAGTGACTCTTATGTTGATGATGTTAAGAATATCTTCTGGTCTGTGGTCTGTAAGCAACCAGACGCTACACTTTACATATTTATGAAATTGCGTATTCCAATTACTAATAAGCATGCACCCATGTTAAACTGTTAAATCCCCATGGATTGATGAGAAATTAAAAGCATTTATGGTTGAGAGGAACAAGTCAAAAGGAATGGCAAAGACGCCCGGCTGCACAGCTGGTTGTCAAACGTACTATAGAAATCATGTGACTAAACAGGCCTTTAGGGACGCAAAAGTCATTCCGATTCCCAAGAATAGTTAAGCACCCTTTTCTGTCTCAAACAGCCGACCAATCAATAATATACTGGTTTAGGTCAGGGTGTGACTTGGGGGGTGTTCTAGAATGTGTATTTCTTTGTATGGTTCCCAATTAGAGGTAGCTGGTAATCGTTGCCTCTAATAGGGCTTCCTAAATATGATCCCCAATCTCCCACCTGCTTTGTGGGATATTGTTGGTGTGTTTGGGCACTACGTCTTCACGTTCTTTATACGTTTTGTTTCTAGTTTCACTTTGTATTAAAAAGATGTGGAAATGTACGCTGCGCCTTGGTCCGTTCATTTTGAAGAATGTGACAATTTCACAGTAAACAAATTAACAACTGACTTTCAGCATTCTTATATGGAAGGTCACTCTATATTTATGGCACTTGCACAAATGTCTAATGATTGGCTGAAAGAAATTTATAATAAGAAGCTTGTGGGAGCTGTTTTGTTAGACTTCAGTGCAGCGTTTGACATTGTCAATCATAATCTACTGCTGGAAAAATGTATGTTTTTATGGCTTTACATCCACTGCTATATCGTGGATCAAGAGTTGCCTGTCTAACAGAACATAGTGTTTCCTTTAATGGAATTATCTCCAACATAATCCAGGTAGAGTCTGGCATTCCCCAGGGCAGTTGTTTAGGCCCCTTTTGTCTTTCAATCTTTACTAATGACTTGTCACTGGCACTGATTTAAAGCCTGTGTGTCGATGACTCAACATCATACACGTCAGCTACCACAGCAAGTGAAGTCACTGCAACACTTCACATAGAGCTGCAGTCTGTTTTAGAATGGTTGGCAAGTATTAAGCTAGTACAAAAAACTGAAAAACTTAAAGCATTGTATTTGAGACAAACCATTAACTAAACCCTAAACCTCAACTACATCTTATAGTTATTGTGGAAATAGAGCAAGATGAAGAGGCTAAACTTCTTGGTGTAACCCTGTATTGTTAACTGTCATGGTTTAAACATATTTATGCTTCGGTAGCTAAGAGAGGTAGAGGTCTGTCCAAAATAAAGCACTGTTCTGCTCTCTTGCCATCAACAAAACAACTCCTACAGGCTCTAGTTTTGTCACACCTGGACTACTGCCCAGTCAATTGGTCAAGTGCCACAAAGAAGGACAAATTGCAGTGGCCCTGAACAGAGAAACACAGCTGGCCCTTAAATGTACACAGAGAGCTAACATCAATGACATTCATGTCAATCTCTCCTGGCTCAAAGAAGAGAAGAGATTGACTGCATCACTACCGGTCTTTGTGAGAGTTATTGACATGTTGACATCACCAAGCTTGTTTGTTCAAACAACGAGCACACAGCTCAGACACCCATGCGTACCCCACAAGACATGCCACCAGGGGTCTCTTCACAGTCCCCAAGTCCAGAACAGACTTCTAGAAATACACAGTACTACACATCACTACATGAAAGTGTATTCCACACAAGTAAGTTATAAAAGCAGACAAATCTGATTTAAAGAAACAGATACATCTACACATTATGGAACAGTGATGTAGTATTGTTATTTGATGTACTGTTTTATTAGTAATTATTTTGTGCTTGTGTTTGGACCTCCAGGAAGATGCTGCCTTGGCTAATGGTAATACAAATATTACAATGTTGTTCTCTGGCTCACTAAAAGACACAAGCACTTTACGAACCTGCAATTAACAGTCAGGTCATTAGAGAGAGAGACACTGCATGCCAAATGACACCATATCCCTTATATAGCGCGTTACTTTTGACCAGTGCCCTGCTCTTAGGGTATAGGGTGCCACTTGGGATGCCGGTCATAGAGAAAGCTATAGGCAGGAAGACGGGCAGCAACACTCAAACGGCTGGCCCAGGTTATGTTATAGTAAACACGGTGGGAACGCTGGCTGAGTGTTATGGCTGATGGTGTGTATACGTTGCTTATGTAAATCTATGAGCAATTGGTGTGTGTGTGTGTGTGTAGTGGCATGCTTGGGGTGTAGTATGAGATGTGTATATGTGTTCTTGTATATCCATCGTTGTGTCTAAGTGAAGTTTGTATGTCTTTTGTGTAGTGGATTTGTGTGTGTTTGTATATTTTTGTAAACTCAGCAAAAAAGAAACGTCCCTTTTTCAGGACCCTGTCTTTCAAAGATAATTTGTAAAAATCCAAATAACTTCACAGATCTTCATTGTAAAAGGTTTAAACACTGTTTCAATGAACCCTAAACAAGTAATGAACATGCACCTGTGGAACAGTCGATAAGACACTAACAGCTTACAGACGGTAGGCAATTAAAGTCACAGTTATGAAAACTTAGGACACTAAAGAGGTCTTTCTACTGACTCTGAAAAACACCAAAGAAAGATGCCCAGGGTCACTGCTCATCTGCGTGAACGTGCCTTAGGCATGCTGCACGGAGTCATGAGGACTGCAAATGTGGCCAGGACAATAAATTGCAATGTCTGTTCTGTGAGACGCCTAAGACAGCGCTACAGGGAGACAGGATGGACAGCTGATCATCCTCGCAGTGGCAGACCATGTGTAACAACACCTGCACAGGATCGGTACATCCAAACGTCACACCTGCAGGACAGATGGCAACAACAACTGCCTGAGTTACACCAGGAATGCACAATCCCTCCATCAGTGCTCAGACTGTCCGCAATAGGCTGAGAGAGGCTGGACTGAGGGCTTGTAGGCCTGTTGTAAGGCCGGTCCTCACCAGACATCACCGGCAACAATATCACTTATGGGCACAAACCCACCGTCGCTGGACCAGACATGACTGGCAAAAAGTGCTCTTCACTGACGAGTTGCGGTTTTGTTTCACCAGGGGTGATGGTCGGATTCGCGATTATCATCAAGGCCTGTACTCTGGAGTGGGATCGATTTGGAGGTGGAGGGTCTGTCATGGTCACAGCATCATCGGACTGAGCTTGAGATTGCAGGCAATCTCAAAGCTGTGCATTACAGGGAAGACATCCTCCTCCCTCATGTGGTACCCTTCCTGCAGGCTCATCCTGACATGACCCTCCAGCATGACAGTGCCACCACCCGTACTGCTTGTTCTGTGCATGATTTCCTGCAAGACAGGAACATCAGTGTTCTGCCATGGCCAGCGAAGAGCCAGGATCTCAATCCATTGAGCACGTATGGGAACTGTTGGATCGGAGGGTGAGGGCTAGGGTCATTCTCCCCAGAAATGTCCGGGAACTTGCAGGTGCCTTGGTGGAAGAGTGGGGTAACATCTCACAGCAAGAACTGGCAAATCTGGTGCAGTCCATGAGGAGATGCACTGCAGTACTTAATGCAGCTGGTGGCCACACCAGATACTGACTGTTAATTTTGATTTTGACCCCCTTTTGTTCAGTGACACATTATTCAATTTCTGTTAGTCACATGTCTGTGGAACTTGTTCAGTTTATGTCTCAGTTGTTGAATCTTGTTATGTTCATACAAATATCTACACATGTTAAGTTTGCTGAAAATAAACACAGTTGACAGTGAGAGGACGTTTCTATGTATACATATATATATATATACAGTACCAGTCAAATTTGGACTCAATCCACGTTTTTTGTTTATTTTACTATTTTCTATATTGTAGAATAATAGTGAAGACATCAAATCTATGAAATAACACATATGGAATCATGTAGTAACCAAAAAAGTGTTAAACCAATCCAAATGTATTTTATATTTGATATTCTTCAAAGTAGCCACTCTTTGCCTTGATGACAGCTTTGCACACTCATAGTATTCTCTCAAGCAGATTTTTGAGGAAAGCTTTTCCAACAGTCTTGAAGGAGTTCCCATATGCTGAGCACTTGTTGGCTGCTTTCCCTTCAATCTCCGGTCCAACTCTTCCCAAACCATCTCAATTGGTTTGAGGATGGGTGATTGTGGAGGCCAGGTCATCTGATGCAGCACTCCATCACTCTCCTTGGTCAAATAGCCCTTACACAGCCTGGAGGTGTGTTTTGGGTGATTGTCCTGTTGAAAAACAAACGATAGTCCCACTAAGCTCAAACCAGATGGGATGGTCTATCGCTACAGAATGGTAGCCATGCAGCCTTATTCTTTTCCTCACCAATTTGACACAATACCCCATAATGACAAAGCAAAAACAGTTTTGTAGAAATTGTCAAGCTCTGTCAGGTTAGACGGGGAGCGTCGCTGCATAGCTATTTTCAGGTCTCCCCACAGATGTTCGATCAGGTTCAAGTTCGGGCTCTTGCTGGGCCACTCAAAGACTTGTCCTGAAAGCCGCTACTGCGTTGTCTTGGCTGTGTGCTTAGGGTCGTTGTACTGTTGGAAGGTGAACATTTGCCCAAGTCTGAGGTCCTGAATGCTCTGGAGCAGGTTTTCATCAAGAATCTCTCTGTACTTTTCTGCATTCATCTTTTCCTCCATCCTGACCAGTCTTCCTTTCCCTGCCTCTGAAAAACATCCACACAGTATGATGTTGCCGCCACCATGCTTCACCGTAGCGATGGTGCCAAGTTTCCTTCAGAGGTGACACCTGGCATTCAAGGAGATCACCATACGCAATGATACGCAAAGATCACTATACACAATGCCAAATGTCAGCTGGAGTGCTGTAAAGCTCACCGCCATTGGACTCACGTTCTCTGGAGTGATAAATCACCCTTCACCATCTGACAGTCTGGCGGATGATTCTGGGTTTAGCGGATGCCAGGAGAACACTACCTGCCCCAATGCATAGTGCCAACTGTACAGTTTGGTGGAGGAGGCAGTTTGTCGAGATCTATGTGGAAGAACTTAACTGGTCTGCACAGAGACCTGCACTCAACCACATCGAACACAACTGGGATGAATTGGAATGCCGACTGTGAGCCAGGTCTAATCGCCCAACATCAGTGCCCGACCCCACTGATGCTCTTGTGGCTGAACGGAAGCAAGTCCCAGAAATGTTCCAACATCCAGTAGAAAGCCTTCCCAGAAGAGTGGAGGCTGTTTGTATCAGCTAAGGGGGGGACCAACTCCATATTAATGCCCATGATTTTGGAATGAGATGTTCGGCGAGCAGGGGGTCCACATTCTTTTGTATATATATGTCTCTGTATTTGTGTGTGTGTGTACATGTGTGTGTTCACGTGGACTCTGTAGCTCTGCTGTGCAGCAGTGTCTGACAGTGATGTATGGGTCATTTAAAAAGTTGTTCTTTTCCATGGAGCCGTCTTCTGGCAGCCCAGCCAACCGCAGCCCATTCCCCCTACAGCGGAGAAACCTCATCTACATCTAACTCACACTACATGATACACACACACACACACACACACACACACACACACACACACACACACACACACACACACACACACACACACACACACACACACACACTACATGATACACACACGCACACACACACACTACATGATACACACACGCACACACGCACACACACACACACACACACACACACACACACACACACACACACACACACACACACTACATGATACACACACGCACACACACTACATGATACATGCACACACACACACACACACACACTACATGATACACACACACACAGACACACATACACACACTACATGATACACCACACACACACACACTACATGATACACCACACACACACACACACACACTACATGATACACCACACACACACACACACACTACATGATACACAACACACACACACTCACTACATGATACACCACACACACACACACACACTACATGATACACCACACACACACACACACACACACACTACATGATACACCACACACACACTACATGGTACACCACACACACACACTACATGGTACACCACACACACACACTACATGGTACACCACACACACACACACTACATGATACACCACACACACACAGTACATGATACACACACACACACTACATGATACACACACACACACTACATGATACACACACACACACTAGGTTGACTCATAACCTGCAGTGTGTGGGGCGGGTGGGTTTAAGGTCATGAAATAATGTGAGGATGTGTCACGCCTGGTCTTAGTATTTTGTGTTTTCTTTATTATTTTGGTCAGGCCAGGGTGTGACATGGGTTTATTATGTGGTGTGTTTTTTTTGTAGGTATTGGGATTGTGATATAGTGGGGTTATCTAGAATAGTCTATGGCTGTCTGGAGTGGTTCTCAATCCGAGGCAGGTGTTTATCGTTGTCTCTGATTGGGAACCATATTTAGGCAGCCATATTCTTTGAGTGTTTCGTGGGTGATTGTTCCTGTCTCTGTGTTTGTTTGCACCAGACAGGCTGTTTAGGTTTTCACGTTACGTTTGTTGTTTTGTATTGTTCGTGTTTATTCGTTTATTAAACATGTATCAAAATTACCACGTTGCATTTTGGTCCTCCTCTCCTTCACCGCAAGAAAACCTTAACCTCTTACACTTATGGTGGCGCTATTTCATTTTTGGAAGAAAACGTTCCCGTTTTAAACAAGATATTTTGTCACAAAAAGATGCTCGACTATGCATATAATTGCTACTGTTCGAAAGAAAACACTCTGACGTGTCCAGAAATACAAATATCTTCTCTGTGCGTGCCCTTTAACGTGAGCTTCAGGCAAAACCAAGATGACTTGGCATCCAGGAAATGACAAGGATTTTTGAGGCTCTGTCTTTCATGATCTCCTTATATGGCTGTGAACGCAAGAGGAATGAGTCTGCCCTTTCTGTCGTTTCCCCAAGGTGTCTGCAGCATTGTGACGTATTTGTAGGCAGATCGTTGGAAGATTGACCATAAGAGACCACATTTACCACGTGTCCGCCCGGTGTCCTGCGCCGAAATTGGTGCGCAAAAGTCACCTGCCAGTATTTTTCCACGGGGCACAGAGAGAGAAGCAAGCTTCCACGAACTGCATGTCAATGAAGAGATATGTGAAAAAACACCTTGAGGATTGATTCCAAACAACGTTTGCCATGTTTCGGTCGATATTATGTAGTTAATCCGGAAAAAGTTTCACGTTGTAGGTGACTGCAGCAGTAGCCAGGCGCAATGTAGAAAACGGAACGATTTCTCCTACACACAGACGCTTTCAGGAAACACTGCGCATTTGGTATGTGGCTGGGAGTCTCCTCATTGAAAACATCAGAAGCTCTTCAAAGGTAAATTATTTTATTTATTTGGTTATCTGGCTTTTGTGAAAATGTTGCGTGCTACATGCTACACAAAATGCTATGCTAGCTTTGCATACTCTTACACAAATTAGTCAATTTCTATGGTTCAAAAGCATATTTTGAAAATCTGAGATGACAGTGTTGTTAAGAAAAGGCTAAGCTTGAGAGCAAACGCATTATTTTAATTTTATTTGCGATTTTCAGAAATCGTTAACGTTGCGTTATGCTAATGAGCCTGAGGCTTAGTCACAATCCCAGATCCGGGATGGGGAGTTTCAAGAGGTTAACAGAATCACCCCCCCACAAAAGGACCAAGCGGCGTGGTGACAGGCAGTGGCAGCAGGAGCAACAAAGTCTGGATCATATGACTTGGGAGGAAATGGACAGGTGGGCGGTCGACCCAGGGAGAGTGCCGGAGCCCGCCTGGGATTCGCTAGAGCAGTGCGAGGAGGGTTATAGGAGAATGGAGTTGGAGAGATGAACACGGTGGCGTCGAAGGAAGCCCGAGAGTCAGCCCCAAAAATGTCTTGGGGGGTGGCACAGGAGAGTGTGGCAGAGTCAGGAGTCAGACCTGAGCCAACTCCCCTGTTTATCGTAAGGAGCCATCGAGGAAACCAGAACCAGAGCCGGTGTTGGAGGTGAGCGAAGCAGAAACTGTGAAGGAGTTAATGGGGAAATTGGAGGAGAGAGTTATGAGGGAGTTGCTGTGTTGGTGCATGAGGCACGGAATTCGCCCGACGGAGCGTGTCGGGGATTTGATGGCACCCGGGTCAGCGCTCCATACTCGTCCTGAGGTGCGTGTTAGTCGGCTGGTGAAGATTGTGCCAGCCTCACGCACCAGGCCTCCTGTGCACCTCCCTAGCCTTGCATGTCCTGTGCCAGCCCTGCTCTCAAGATCTTCAGTACGCCTTCACGGTCCGGTCCATCCTGTGCCACCTCCACACACCAGTCCTCCGGTGGCAGCTCCCCACACCAGTCCTCCGGTGGCAGCTCCCCGCACCAGGCTTCCTGTGCGTGTCCTCTGCCCAGTACCACCAGTGCCAGCACCACGCATCAATCAGGCCTACAGCACGCCTCGCCTGTCCAGCGCTGTCAGAGCCTTCCTCCTCTACAGCGCTGCCGGAGTCTCCCGCCTGTTCTGTGCTGCCAGAGCCTTCCTCCTCTACAGCGCTGCCGGAGCCTTCCTCCTCTACAGCGCTGTCAGAGCCTTCCTCCTCTACAACGCTGCCGGAGCCTTCCTCCTCTACAGCGATGTCGGAGCCTTCCTCCTCTACAGCGCTGTCGGAGCCTTCCTCTACTGCGCTGTCAGAGCCTTCCTCCTCTACTGCGCTGTCGGAGCCTTCCTCCTCTACAGCGCTGTCGGAGCCTTCCTCCTCTACTGCGCTGTCAGAGCCTTCCTCCTCTACAGCGCTGTCAGAGCCTTCCTCCTCTACAGCGCTGCCGGAGTCTCCCGCTTGTTTAGCGCTGCCAGAGCCTTCCTCCTCTACAGCGCTGTCAGAGCATTCCTCCTCTACAGCGCTGTCAGAGCCTTCCTCCTCTACAGCGCTGCCAGAGCCTTCCTAATCTACAGCGCTGCCGGAGCCTTCCTCCTCTACAGTGCTGCCGGAGCCTTCCTCCTCTACTGTGCTGCCGGAGCCTTCCTCTACAGCGCTGCCAGTCTAGATGGAGCAGCCAGAGCCGCCAGTCTGCATGGAGCCGCCAGAGCCGCCAGTCTGCATGGAGCAGCCAGAGCCGCCAGTCTGCATGAAGCAGCCAGAGCCGCCAGTCTGCATGGAGCAGCCAGAGCTGCCAGTCTGCATGGAGCAGCCAGAGCCGCCAGTCTGCCAGGATCTTTCAGATCCGCCAGTCAGCCAGGATCCGCCAGTCAGCCAGGATCCACCATTCAGCCAGGATCCGTCAGTCAGCCAGGATCTGCCAGAATCAACAGCCAGCCAGGATCTGCCAGAACCAGCAGCCAGCCAGGATCTTAACATGTATCAAAATTACCACACTGCATTTTGGTCCTCCTCTCCTTCACAGCAAGAAAACCTTAACAAGATGAAGGGTGGGTGGCAGGTAGGAAAACAAAGCAGAAAAAATACACAAGTGTAGAATTCCTGTGCAATTCGTATCTATAGGATACATTCTGTCATTATTTTTATGTTGCATTAGTTCTTGCGTATTAGCTTTAGGGCCACTACGTAGTACTGACTCTACGCAGTACTGACTCTACGCAGTACTTACTCTACGCAGTACTGACTCAATGCAGTGCTGACTCTACGCAGTGCTGACTCTACGCAGTGCTGACTCTACGCAGTACTGACTCTACGCAGTACTGACTCTGCGCAGTACTGACTCTGCACAGTACTGACTCTGACTCGCAGTACTGACTCTACGCAGTACTGACTCTATGCAGTACTGACTCTGCGCAGTACTGACTCTGCACCGACTGAAACTTGGCACCTTCTGTTCTGTTACATAACAGTGTTATAATAGAAATGAAGGCAAAGTATTTTAATTAAAGTCTCATAAATGGACAGTGGGATCTTTGCTTCCTAAACTTTGTTGTGTTATAGCCTATTTATTTTCTAAGCCTATTTTGTATTTCATTTAATTTTGTAATGAATTCATATGCCGGTAGAATTGTAGGGTGGTAGCCCACACTCGCAGTCGGCCTACACAATGTCCATTTACTGTTTCACATTTTGTTTCTTTACTGTTCAATAAGCCTTTTCAAATGAACAGGTCTAAATGCTCAAGAAAAACGTCATTTTTCAGTAAATTAAAGGGTAAAGCATGTGAAATGTGTGATTTATTCTGTCTTTTTTTTTACTAAAGTATGGTGTCTTTTGTCCATCTTGTTTCAGCAAATCATCATCATCATCATCAAATCATCGTTCCTAAATATTTAATAAATAAAATAATAAATAGTTCAATACATTTTCAAGAGAATGAAAGGGAACTGTACAACACACACACATTCTAGCACTATGCCCCCCCCCTCTTCACACACACTCTTACACCCACACACACCGTATTCCAACCATACGTGTAGTTTATTTTGACTACAACCATAAGGATAAGCTCCTGATGAGACTGCGTCGGATAAATCGCAAATACCCTCCGTTCTATTGGTGAACGTGAGACCACCGGAGAGTAAACTGGATGAGCTCCGTTCGAGACTATCCTATCAATGTGATCTGAATAACTGTAATATCCTGTTTCTCTGAGTCGTGGCGGAACCTGATAAATATAAATCTAGCTTTTAAAATTAGCTGGACAGAACAATGGCGTTCGGGAAACTCGGGGGTGTGTGTGTGATCTCTAATATAAAATAAGTATTTAGGTTCTGGTTGCCTGAGATGAGCTGTAGACCACACTATTTTATTTTACTAGGCAAGTCAGTTAAGAACAAATTCTTATTTTCAATGATGGCCTAGGAACAGTGGGTTAACTGCCTGTTCAGGGGCAGAACGACAGATTTGTACCTTGTCAGCTCGGGGTTTGAACTTGCAACCTTTCGGTTACTAGTCCAATGCTCTAACCACTAGGCTACCCTTCCGCCCCTACCAAGAGAGTTTTTATCTATATTTTTCATAGCTGTCTATTTATCACCACAACCAATGCTGGCACTAAGACCGTTGTATAGGGCCTATAAGCAAACAAGAACATTTTCACACAGAGGTAAGCATTTGACCTAATTTCTACCAGCATGTCAACAAGAGGCCATGGATTACAGACAACATCTGCACTGAGCTGAAGGCTCAAGCTGTTGCTTTCAAGGAGTGGGACACTAATCAGTACGATTATAACAAATGACCAGCCTTTCAAAGCATTTTGCTCTCTGACGAAACATCAAAAAGGCAAAGCATCAATACAGGACCAAGATTGAATAATGTTACACCGGCTCTGACGCTCGTTGGATGTGGTTTGCAAACTATCACGGATTACAAAGGGAAAAACAGCCATGTGCTGCCTAATGACGCAAGCCTACCAGACGAGCTAAATACCTTTTATGCTTCCTTCGAGACTAGCAACACTGAACCACACATGAGAGCTCCAGCTGTGTGATCACGCTCTCCGTAGCTGATGTGAGGAAATGAGTGGATTTACCAGGAATGTCTTCACTGACATTTTCAACCTCTTTCTGACCCAGTCTGTAATACCTACATGTTTCAAGCAGACTGCTACAGTCCCTGTCCCCAAAACGCCAAGGTAACCTGTCGAAATGACGACTGCACCGTAGCACTCACATCTGTAACTGTTCTGCCTTATTATTATTCGACCATGCTGGTCATTTATGAACATTTGAACATCTTGGCCATGTTCTGTTATAATCTCCACCCGGCACAGCCGGAAGAGGACTGGCCACCCCACATATGCTCTATCTAATTCTCTTTCTTTTTCTCTCTCGGAGGACCTGAGCCCTAGGACCATGCCCCAGGACTACCTGACATGATGACTCCTTGCTGGCCCCAGTCCACCTGGCCATGCTGCTGCTCCAGTGTCAACTGTTCTGCCTTATTATTATTCGACCATGCTGGTCATTTATGAACATTTGAACATCTTGGCCATGTTCTGTTATAATCTCTACCCAGCACAGCCAGAAGAGGACTGGCCACCCCACATAGCCTGGTTCCTCTCTACGTTTCTTCCTAGGTTTTGGCCTTTCTAGGGAGTTTTTCCTAACCACCGTGCTTCTACACCTGCATTGCTTGCTGTTTGGGGTTTTAGGCTGGGTTTCTGTACAGCACTTTGAGATATCAGCTGATGTACGAAGGGCTATATAAATAAATTTGATTTGATTTGTAGCCATGAAATGCTATGAAAGGCTGGTCATGGCTCACATCAACACCATCATCCCAGACACTCGGGACCCACTCCCATTTACATACCGCCCTAACAGATCCACAGATGACACAATCTCTATTGCACTCCACACTGCCCTTTCCCACCTGGACAGAAGAAGCACCTCCAAGATCAAATCAAATCAAATCACATTTTTCACATGCGCCGAATACAAGTGTGGACCTTAATTTGAAATGCTTTCTTACAAGCCCTTAACCAACAGTGCAGTTCAAGAAGAGTTAAGAAAATATTTACCAAATAAACTAAAGTTAAAAATACCCCAAAATTATAACAAGTAACAGTAACATAACAATAACGAAGCTATACACAGGGGGTACCGGTACCGAGTCAGTGTGCGGGGGTACAGGTTAGTTGAGGTAATTTGTACATGTGGGTGGGGGTGAAGTGACAATGCATAGATAATAAACAGCGAGTAGCAGGAGTCTACAAAACAGATGGAAGGGGGGGGATCACTGTGAATAGTCCGGTGGCCATTTGATTAATTCCTTTGATTAACATCATCACTAAGGGCTTTGGGATTAAACACCTCCCTCTACCAGCTGGGGGGTGCCCCAAGTGACACATCCCCACGCTGACCCTCAACACGGGGATAGCACTTCCTGTTAAACAGCGACGTCAACGCTTGGTATGGCAACTGCATCCGAAGACAAAACAGATGGAAGGGGGGGGATCACTGTGAATAGTCCGGTGGCCATTTGATTAATTCCTTTGATTAACATCATCACTAAGGGCTATTGGGATTACAAACACCTCCCTCTACCAGCTGGATCCTAGACTATCCAGCTGACAGGTGGTACAGATCCTGCTGGTCCTGGCAATCTATAACATCATCCCCCACGCTGTTACAGACCCTCAATACGGGAGTTTATTATCTATCCCTCATGCTTAGTACCCCTCCAGCACTTCCTACAGTTCTACCAGTTTGTTACTACTGTTACAGTTTATTATCTATCCTTACGGCCTTGCACGTTACGTCAACAGCTTGTTACAGTATGGCAACTGTTGCTATCTGCTGACAGTTTATCACAAAGCTGCTGTTACAGTTTATTATCTATCCTGTTACAGTTTATTATCTATCCTGCTGTTACAGTTTATTATCTATCCTGCTGTTACAGTTTATTATCTATCCTGCTGTTACAGTTTATTATCTACCTGCTGTTACAGTTTATTATCTATCCTGCTGTTACAGTTTATCTCCCTGTTACCTATCCTGCTGTTACAGTTTATTATCTATCCTGTTACAGTTTATTATCTATCCTGCTGTTACAGTTTATTATCTATCCTGGTTACAGTTTATTATCTATCCTGAGTTACAGTTTATTATCTATCCTGCTGTTACAGTTTATTATCTATCCTGCTGTTACAGTTTTTATCTACCCTGTTACAGTTATTATCTACTGTTACAGTTTATTTTCTATCCTGCTGTTACAGTTTATTATCTACTGCTGTTACAGTTTATTATCTAGCTGTTACAGTTTATTATCTATCCTGCTGTTACAGTTTATTATCTACAGTTACAGTTTATTATCTATCCTGCTGTTACAGTTTATTATCTATCCTGCTGTTACAGTTTATTATCTATCTGTTACAGTTTATTATCTATCCTGCTGTTACAGTTTATTATCTATCTGCTGTTACAGTTTATTATCTATCCCTGTTACAGTTTATTATCTATCCTGTTACAGTTTATTATCTATCCTGCTGTTACAGTTTATTATCTATCCTGCTGTTACAGTTTATTATCTATCCTGCTGTTACAGTTTATTATCTATCCTGCTGTTACAGTTTATTATCTATCCTGCTGTTACAGTTTATTATCTATCCTGCTGTTACAGTTTATTATCTATCCTGCTGTTACAGTTTATTATCTATCCTGTTACAGTTTATTATCTATCCTGCTGTTACAGTTTATTATCTATCCTGTTACAGTTTATTATCTATCCTGCTGTTACAGTTTATTATCTATCCTGCTGTTACAGTTTATTATCTATCCTGCTGTTACAGTTTATTATCTATCCTGTTACAGTTTATTATCTACTGTTACAGTTTATTATCTATCCTGCTGTTACAGTTTATTATCTATCCTGCTGTTACAGTTTATTATCTATCCTGCTGTTACAGTTTATTATCTATCCTGTTACAGTTTATTATCTATCCTGCTGTTACAGTTTATTATCTATCCTGCTGTTACAGTTTATTATCTATCCTGCTGTTACAGTTTATTATCTATCCTGTTACAGTTTATTATCTATCCTGCTGTTACAGTTTATTATCTATCCTGCTGTTACAGTTTATTATTACAGCTGTTACAGTTTATTATCTATCCTGCTGTTACAGTTTATTATCTATCCTGTTACAGTTTATTATCTATCCTGTTACAGTTTATTATCTATCCTGCTGTTACAGTTTATTATCTATCTGTTACAGTTTATTATCTATCCTGTTACAGTTTATTATCTATCCTGTTACAGTTTATTATCTATCCTGCTGTTACAGTTTATTATCTATCCTCCTGTTACAGTTTATTATCTATCCTGCTGTTACAGTTTATTATCTATCCTGCTGTTACAGTTTATTATCTATCCTGCTGTTACAGTTTATTATCTATCCTGCTGTTACAGTTTATTATCTATCCTGTTACAGTTTATTATCTATCCTGCTGTTACAGTTTATTATCTATCCTGTTGCTGTTACAGTTTATTATCTATCTGTTACAGTTTATTATCTATCCTGCTGTTACAGTTTATTATCTATCCTGCTGTTACAGTTTATTATCTATCCTGCTGTTACAGTTTATTATCTATCCTGCTGTTACAGTTTATTATCTATCCCTGTTATTATCTATCCCTGTTACAGTTTATTATCTATCCTGCTGTTACAGTTTATTATCTATCCTGTTACAGTTTATTATCTATCCTGCTGTTACAGTTTATTATCTATCCTGCTGTTACAGTTTATTATCTATCCTGCTGTTACAGTTTATTATCTATCCTGCTGTTACAGTTTATTTTATTATCTATCCTGTTACAGTTTATTATCTATCCTGCTGTTACAGTTTATTATCTATCCTGCTGTTACAGTTTATTATCTATCAGTTTATTATCTATCCTGTTACAGTTTATTATCTATCCTGCTGTTACAGTTTATTATCTATCCTGCTGTTACAGTTTATTATCTATCCTGCTGTTACAGTTTATTATCTATCCTGCTGTTACAGTTTATTATCTATCTGCTGTTACAGTTTATTGTCTATCCTGCTGTTACAGTTTATTATCTATCCTGCTGTTACAGTTTATTATCTATCCTGCTGTTACAGTTTATTATCTATCCTGTTACAGTTTATTATCTATCCTGTTACAGTTTATTATCTATCCTGCTGTTACAGTTTATTATCTATCCTGCTGTTACAGTTTATTATCTATCCTGTTACAGTTTATTATCTATCCTGCTGTTACAGTTTATTATCTATCCTGTTACAGTTTATTATCTATCCTGTTACAGTTTATTATCTATCCTGCTGTTACAGTTTATTATCTATCCTGCTGTTACAGTTTATTATCTATCCTGCTGTTACAGTTTATTATCTATCCTGTTACAGTTTATTATCTATCCTGTTACAGTTTATTATCTATCCTGCTGTTACAGTTTATTATCTATCCTGCTGTTACAGTTTATTATCTATCCTGCTGTTACAGTTTATTATCTATCCTGCTGTTACAGTTTATTATCTATCCTGCTGTTACAGTTTATTATCTATCCTGCTGTTACAGTTTATTATCTATCCTGTTACAGTTTATTATCTATCCTGCTGTTACAGTTTATTATCTATCCTGCTGTTACAGTTTATTATCTATCCTGTTACAGTTTATTATCTATCCTGCTGTTACAGTTTATTATCTATCCCTGTTACAGTTTATTATCTATCCTGCTGTTACAGTTTATTATCTATCCTGCTGTTTTATCTATCATGCTGTTATATCTATCCTGCTGTTACTCTATCCTGCTGTGTAGTTTATTCCTTGCTGCTGTTATTATTTTTCCTCTGTCATTTGCTATTTTTTCTCTCATGCATTGTTGGGAAGGGCCCGTATCTAGCAAGCATTTAACTCTTAGTTTACACCTCTTGTTTACAAAGCACGTGACACATAACATTAGATCTGAAGAATGGGTCAGAGGTCAGGCGTCAGGCTGGTGATGTCATCATGGAAGCCCTCTATTTGTTTTACTGTGAGGAGCTGTCCTATGGTTCTTGGACATTACAGGGGAATACCTGAGGGAATGAAAACCTCTTGAGAGAAACATACAAAAGAGGCTGAAGGTATGAGAGGAGCTGAGGAAGACAGAGTAGAGGGTGAGATCTAGGAAGACGTGTCTCATGGCTCCCTCCCTCCTGTCTCTGTGTCTCAGTGAGGGATGTGATCAGAGGGGTAGAGATGGCGGCAGGTGACTTGTTCTCCAGACCTACTGGCTGGGCTGGGCCAGGGGCCTATACTGATCTCTGATAGATTGACAACCTCTAACCCTGTTTTACACACACAGGACAGATACGCAGTCGCTCTCCCTCTTCCTCCCTCTATCTCTTTCTCTTTCCGTATCTTACTCTCTCTGTTGCTGTCCCTCTTTCTGTCTTCATCTCTCATTTCCTCTCCCATCTCTCTCTCTCTTTCCGTCCTCCCCTCTCATTTCCTCTCCCATCTCTCTCTCTCTTTCCGCCCTCCCCTCTCCTTTCCTCTCCCATCTCTCTCTCTCTTTCCGTCCTCCCCTCTCCTTTCCTCTCCCATCTCTCTCTCTTTCTGTGCTTCCGCCGTCCTTCACTCTCTTCCTGCTCTCGCTCCACCTCCTTCCATCTCTCTCTTTCTCTCTCTCTCTCTCTCTCTCTCTCTGTCTATCTCCTTCTCTCTCCCACCTTCTGTTCTTCTCTCTGTCAGTAAGGACAGAAGGTGAGTGGTAATCAGCAGAGGTTTTCCCATGGTAAGACTGTGATGGAGGAGTATGTGTAATCACTGCACAGTGATCATTACCTCAGCCCTCTTCTCCTTTTTCTAACCTCTTCTCTCTCTCCGGAGTCTGGGGAGATAATGTCAAAGCAGAGCTAGGACACACACACACACACACACACACACACACACACACACACACACACACACACACACACACACACACACACACACACACACACACACACACACACACACACACACACACACACGTAAACACACACACACACAGACACACACACACACACACACACACACACACACACACACACACACACACACACACACACACACACACACACACACACACACACACACACACAAAAAAACCAGTCCTCTTTAGTCTTTACATGAAAGGGCCCTAGGCAGAGCGGGGTGGAGAGGGGTATATGTAAATGAGAATGTATGTGTTTAGGTATGTGTGTGTGTGTGTTTGTTTAAGTATTGTGCATGTTTATTCAAGTGTGTGTGTGTGTGTGTGGGCTATCAGTCATGCTTGATGTCAGTAAAGTTTGCTCTCCATGAATCAAGAGTGAGCAGCAGAGCAGAGCACAGATTGAGGGCCAACTCATGGTTAAGTCTCTAATTTATAAGCACAATCTCACAAAGAGAGGGGTGTGTGTGGTCCTCAAATCAAAAATCAAATCAAATTTTATTTGTCACATACACATGGTTAGCAGATGTTAATGCGAGTGTAGCGAAATGCTTGTGCTTCTAGTTCCGACAATGCAGTAATAACCAACAAGTAATCTAACTAACAATTCCTAAACTACTGTCTTATACATAGTGTAAGGGGATAAAGAATATGTACATAAGGATATATGAATGAGTGATGGTACAGAGCAGCATAGGCAAGATACAGTAGATGGTATCGAGTACAGTATATACATATGAGATGAGTATGTAAACAAAGTGGCATAGTTAAAGTGGCTAGTGATACATGTATTACATAAGGATGCAGTCGATGATATAGAGTACAGTATATACGTATGCATATGAGATGAATAATGTAGGGTAAGTAACATTATATAAGGTAGCATTGTTTGAAGTGGCTAGTGATATATTTACATCATTTCCCATCAATTCCCATTATTAAAATGGCTGGAGTTGAGTCAGTGTCAGTGTGTTGGCAGCAGCCACTCAATGTTAGTGGTGGCTGTTTAACAGTCTGATGGCCTTGAGATAGAAGCTGTTTTTCAGTCTCTCGGTCCCAGCTTTGATGCACCTGTACTGACCTCGCCTTCTGGATGATAGCGGGGTGAACAGGCAGTCCCCTAACTCACACTCTCTCTCAATTCAATTACATTCAAAGGGCTTTATTGGTATGGGAAAGATATGTTTACATCGATAATAAACAAAAGTGAAATAAACAACCTTTTTTCTGTCTCTCTCTCTCTCTCTCTGTCTGTCTGTCTGTCTGTCTGTCTGTCTGTCCGTCTGTCTCTCTCTCTGTCTGTCTCCCTCTGTCTGTCTCTCTCTGTCTGTCTCTCTCTCTCTGTCTCTTTGTCTGTCTGTCTGTCTGTCTGTCTGTCTGTCTGTCTGTCTGTCTGTCTGTCTCTCTGTCTCTCTGTCTCTCTGTCTCTCTGTCTCTCTGTCTGTCTCTCTCTGGCTGTCTCTGTCTCTCTGTCTCTGTCTCTCTGTCTCTGTCCCTCTTTGTCTGTCTGTCTGTCTGTCTGTCTGTCTGTCTGTCTGTGGTTGTGTCTCTGTGTGTGGTTGTGTCTCTGTGTGTAGTTGTGTCTCTGCGTGTAGTTGTGTCTCTGTGCGTGGTTGTGTCTGTGTGCGTGGTTGTGTCTGTGTGTGTGGATGTGTCTCTGTGTGTGTGGATGTGTGTGTGGTTGTGTCTATGTGTAAGGGTTGTTTTAGAGCCTGTGCAGGTTGCTCTAGTCCACTGGGGCAGTGTGGCACCATTAAACCTGATAGGTGATAAGAGACAGACAGACAGGCTGTCAGACTATTCTGTTAGCTGACCCTGATGTCAGATATCTGTCTCTGTCTGGCTCATTGTCAAGGTCTCAAAGACAAAAACATCAGACCTTCAACCCAGTTGGAGCTGCCTACTTTTCTCGGGTCTCACTCACTTTTCTAGGGTCTCACTCACTTTGCAAGGGTCTCACTCACTTTTCAAGGGTCTCACTCACTTTTCTAGAGTCTCACTCCCTTTGCTAGGGTCTCACTCACTTAGAAAAACCCAATCCCGTTCTTGCCTCCTAAATGGCACCCTATTCCCTATACAGTGCACTACTCTGGTCAACATTAGTGTACTATATAGGGAATAGGGTGCCATTTGGGTGCCAGGTTTAGAATATATACCCAGAATGCTTGCCTATTACATTGCCTAATATTATTGACTGGTTCTGTTGGCATCGGAGGCAGAGAGCTTTCTGACCTCTTTGGATCTTGTTCAATAGACAAGGCATGAGCTATAGTTTTGATTCACGTAATCACATTTTTTTATTTTGTAGTTTTACCGGAAGAAAGAGAGACTAAACATGATTGACCGAAAAGGAGGGGGGGGGGGTGGTTCACCCTTCCCTTTTTTATTTTGTAGTTTTACCGGAAGAAAGAGAGACTAAACATGATTGACCGAAAAGGAGGGGGGGTGGTTCACCCTTCCCTTTTTATTTTGTAGTTTTACCGGAAGAAAGAGAGACTAAACATGATTGACCGAAAAAGAGGGGGGGGGGGGGTGGTTCACCCTTCCCTTTTTTATTTTGTAGTTTTACCGGAAGAAAGAGAGACTAAACATGATTGACCGAAAAGGAGGGGGGGGGGGGTGGTTCACCGTTCTTTCCCCCTTAAGTTTTTCATATTGGAGGAAAAATGACGTGATCGATTTTCTGTCTGTTTCTCACTCTGCAGGAATATTAAAGCAGACAGTGAGATTTCACACGCTTCTCTCCTCTCTCATCACCCTCCCTGCTCCACCCTCCACCCTCTCACCCCCTTCCCGCTACTCTCCCCTACCCCTCTACCCTCCACCCTCTCACCCCCTTCTCGCTACTCTCCCCCCTCCATCCTCTTCCCCATCCCCCTACCCCTCTCCCCTACCCCTCTACCCTCCACCCTCTCACCCCCTTCTCGCTACTCTCCCCCCTCCATCCTCTTCCCCATCCCCCTACCCCTCTCCTCCCTTTCCGCTACTCTCCCCCCTCTGTCCTCTCCCTCCTTCCCCCTCCTCCTTCATTCTCCTCTCTCCCCTTCCCCCTCCTCCTCCACGCTCTAACTCTTCCCCCTCCCCCCCTCTCACCCCTTCCCCGTTCTCCCTCCATTCTCCTCTTCTTCCAGAGGGGCAATTATATATGGCCACCCCCTCTCAGGGTCAGTGTGAGAGGAGGGCTTTGATGAAGGGGTGGATGGATGGAGGGAGGGAGGAGAAGAGGAGTGTATAGGGGAGGAGTGGAGAAAGCTAGCTTGTAGCCTCAGGCACAGACCTGTCATGTAGGGTTTTAGAAAGCGCTGCTTCAGCGTTGGCTCATCGGTTGGCTGCGTTTTCCACGAGGATCTGAAGGTCTGTGTGTGTGTGCTGTGAGTGTGTGTGTGTGTGCTGTGAGTGTCTTCACAGTGTCTTCACAGGCAGAGTGGAGTGTAGATTTAGCAGAACTAATTAAACCAATGCTAAATCTCACCACTTTACTTTATCATATTTGGTTGCTTAAAGAGCTATACCCTTCAGTCCTCTAATGGTAGAAAGACTGAAGGACAGACCAGAACCCTACTGTTCAGTCCTCCAGCATTAGTTAATGGCAGGAAGACTGAAGGACAGACCAGAACCCTACTGTTCAGTCCTCCAGCATTAGTTAATGGCAGGAAGACTGAAGGACAGACCAGAACCCTACTGTTCAGTCCTCTAGACTCTAGTTAATGGCAGGAAGACTGAAGGACACACCAGAACCCTACTGTTCAGTCCTCCAGCATTAGTTAATGGCAGGAAGACTGAAGGACAGACCAGAACCCTACTGTTTAGTCCTCTAGACTCTAGTTAATGGCAGGAAGACTGAAGGACAGACTAGAACCCTACTGTTTAGTCCTCTAGACTCTAGTTAATGGCAGGAAGACTGAAGGACAGACTAGAACCCTACTGTTCAGTCCTCTAGACTCTAGTTAATGGCAGGAAGACTGAAGGACAGACTAGAACCCTACTGTTCAGTCCTCCAGCATTAGTTAATGGCAGGAAGACTGAAGGACAGACCAGAACCCTACTGTTTAGTGGACTCCAGTCTTAAGGCCTATGTAGACTGATTGGATTCAGTCTTGGATTCAGTATTTTTATGATTATTACGTCACATTGTGCGATGTTACCAGATTAAAATCTTTATATCAACCTAGTCAGATTGTACAATTTGCTTCAGTTGTGAGATTGGCTTGCGTGGCTGCATCAGCTGCAGAGATGTGTGTATGTGCCAGCACCAATAACGCTGACGGAAGAGTGAAGTGAGTTCGCAAAAACAACTGAAAGTATGTATCTTAGAAATCGTTTTCACATCCAGACTTTACATGTCCAAACTCAGAATCAAATAGGCTTCCCCCAAAAGTAACATGGTCGCTGTTATAGAACATTTATTTTGATTGACAATTTTCTGCATTTATCAAAATCCCATCAGTAGCCTGATTTCAGATGTGTCCATGTAAACAAGATTATTAAGGAAATGGTTATTTTTGCAAAAGCATGTAATTGTTTAAAACTTTTATATTAATTTGATTATTCACAGTAATCATGTTAATGTGTGCATAATCAAGTGCCGGCTTTGTTCCTGTTTGGTCAGTCACCGGGATCAGAAACACTACAAATAAAGGCTCAACATTTCAACTCTGTCTGAGCCTACGACCACACCTAGTGGTACTGAACCAGCAGACCTAGACCCTGTCACACCGAACGAGCCAAGATGTAGTGGTACTGAACCAGCAGACCTAGACCCTGTCACACCGAACGAGCCAAGATGTAGTGGTACTGAACCAGTAGATCTAGACCCTGTCACACCGAACGAGCCAAGATGTAGTGGTACTGAACCAGCAGACCTAGACCTTGTTACACCAAACGAGCCAAGCTGTAGTGGTACTGAACCAGCAGACCTAGACCTTGTCACACCGAATGAGCCAAGATGTAGGGGTACTGAACCAGCAGACCTAGACCCTGTTACACCGAACGAGCCAAGATGTAGTGGTACTGAACCAGTAGATCTAGACCCTGTCACACTGAACAAGACAAGATGTAGTGGTACTGAATCAGCAGACCTAGACCCTGTTACACCGAACGAGCCAAGATGTAGTGGTACTGAACCAGTAGATCTAGACCCTGTCACACTGAACAAGACAAGATGTAGTGGTACTGAATCAGCAGACCTAGACCCTGTCACACCGAACGAGACAAGATGTCCGACAATCGCTTCTGACCTAAGAATTTGTCCACGACGATGAAATTTTGTCTGTGACCTCAGAATCGTGGCATAGAATGGCTCAACTCTTACAGTCTGTGTTGGCTTTACATGTACATGTTAGTCATTTAGCAGACACTCCTGTCCAGAGCGACTTACAGTTAGTGCAGTCATCATAAGATAGCTAGGTGGGACAACCATATATCACAATCATAGTAAGTACATTTGTCTTCAATAAAGTCGATATCAGCAAATTTAGAGCTAGTAAGGAGAAGAAAATATGATATAAAGTAAAGTGTGAATGTTGGGGGTGAGAAGGGTGTGCGTGGGGGGGGGGGTTGTGGGGATTATTTAAGATACTCTTTGAGGAAGGTTTCAGATGTTTTCAGAAGATGGACAAAGACTCTGCTGTCCTGGCTTCAGGGGGAAGATGGACAGGGACTCTGATGTCCGAGCATCAGGGGGAAGATGGACAGGGACTCTGCTGTACTAGCTTCAGGGGGAAGATGGACAGGGACTCTGCTGTACTAGCTTCAGGGGGAAGATGGACAGGGACTCTGCTGTACTAGCTTCAGGGGGAAGATGGACAGGGACTCTGCTGTCCTAGCTTCAGGGGGAAGATGGACAGGGACTCTGCTGTCCTAGCTTCAGGGGGAAGATGGACAGGGACTCTGCTGTCCGAGCATCAGGGGGAAGATGGACAGGGACTCTGCTGTACTAGCTTCAGGGGGAAGATGGACAGGGACTCTGCTGTCCGAACATCAGGGGGAAGATGGACAGGGACTCTGCTGTCCTAGCTTCAGGGGGAAGATGGACAGGGACTCTGCTGTACTAGCTTCAGGGGGAAGAGGGACAGGGACTCTGCTGTCCGAGCATCAGGGGGAAGATGGACAGGGACTCTGCTGTACTAGCTTCAGGGGGAAGATGGACAGGGACTCTGCTGTCCGAGCATCAGGGGGAAGATAGACAGGGACTCTGCTCTCCGAGCATCAGGGGGAAGATGGTTCCACCATTGAGGTGCCAGGACAGAGAAGAGCTTGTACTATGCTGAGCAGGAGTTGCCATCCCGTAGGGGTGGGAGGGCCAAGAGAACAGAGGTGTAGGGTTTCAAAAATATATATATATTTCACCTTTATTTAACCAGGTCGGCAAGTTTAGAAAAAGTTTCATTTACAATTGCGACCTGTCCAAGATAAAGCAAAGCAGTACGACACATACAACGACACAGAGTTACACATGGAATAAAACAAACATACAGTCAATAATACAGTAGGAAAATAAGTCTATGTACAATGTAAGCAAATGAGGTGAGATAAGGGAGGTAAAGGCAAACAAAGGCCATGGTGGCGAAGTAAATACAATATAGCAATTAAAACACTGGAATGGTAGATTTGCAGTGGAAGAATGTGCAAGAGATATACGACCCGAGAGATATACAGTACCTGCTGGAGCGAGTGCTACAGGTGGGTGCTGCTATGGTGACCAGTGAGCTGAGATAAGGTGGGACTTTACCTAGCAGGGTCTTGTAGATGACCTGGAGCCAGTGAATTTGGCGACGAGTATGAAATGAGGGCCAGCGAACAAGAGCGTACAGGTCGCAATGGTGGGTAATATATGGGGCTTTGGTGACAAAACGGATGGCACTGTGATAGACTGCATCCAATTTACTGAGTAGGCTATTGGAGGCTATTTTGTAAATGACATCGCCGAAGTTGAAGATCCGTAGGATGGTCATTTTACAAGGGCATGTTTGGCAGCATGAGTGAAGGATGCTTTGTTGCGAAATTGGAAGCCAATTCTAGATTTAACTTTGGATTGGAGATGTTTGATGTGAGTCTGGAAGGATAGTTTGCAGTCTAACCAGACACCTACGTATTTGTAGTTGTCCACATAAGTCAGAACCGTCCAGAGTAGTGATGTTGGACGGGCGGGCAGGTGCAGGCAGTGATCGGTTGAAGAGCATGCATTTAGTTTTACTTGTATTTAAGAGCAATTGGAGGCCACTGAAGGAGAGTTGTATGGCATTGAAGCTCGTCGGGAGGGTTGGTAACACAGTGTCGAAAGAAGTGCCAGAAGTATACAGAATGGTGTCGTCTGCGTAGAGGCGGATCAGAGACTCGCCAGCAGCAAGAGTGACATCATCGATGTGTACAGAGAAGAGAGTCGGTCCAAGAATTGAACACTGAGGCACCCCGATAGAGACGGCCAGAGGCCCGGACAATAGGCCCTCCGATTTGACAAACTGAACTCTATCAGAGAAGTAGTTGGTGAACCAGGTGAGGAAATCATTAGAAAAACTAAGGCTATCGAATCTGCCGATGAGGATGTGGTGATTGACAGAGTTGAAAGCCTTGGCCAGGTCAATGTATACAGCTGCACAGTATTGTTTCTTATCGGTGGCGGTTAAGATATCGTTTAGGACCTTGAGCGTGGCTGAGGTGCACCCATGACCAGCTCTGAAACCAGATTGCGTAGCGGAGAAGGTATGGTGGGATTCGAAATGGTCGGTAATCTGTTTGTTGACTTTTGGCTTTCGAAGACCTTAGAAAGCAGGGTAGGATAGATATAGGTCTGAAACAGTGTGGGTCAAGAGTGTGTCCCCCTTTGAAGAAGGGGATGACCACAGCTGCTTTCCAATCCATAGGAATCTCAGACGACATGAAGGAGAGGTTGAACAGGCTAATAATAGGGGTTGCAACAATTTCAGCAGATAATTTTAGAAAGAAAGGGTCCAGATTATCTAGCCCGGCTGATTTGTACGGGTCCAGATTTTGCAGCTCTTTCAGAACATTAGCAGACTGGATTTGGGAGAAGGAGAAATGGGGAAGGCTTGGTTGAGTTGCTGTGGGGGGTGCAGTGCTGTTGACTGGGGTAGGGGTAGCCAGGTGGAAAGCATGGCCAGCCGTAGAAAAATGCTTATTGAAATTCTCAATTATAGTGGATTTATTGGTGGTGACAGTGTTTCCCATCCTCAGTGCAATGGGCAGCTGGGAGGAGGTGTTCTTACTCTCCATGGATTTTACAGTGTTCCAGAACTTTTTTGAGTTTGTGTTGCAGGAAGCAAATTTATGCTTGAAAAAGCTGGGCTTGGCTTTCCTAACTGCCTGTGTATATTGGTTTCTAGCTTCCCTGAAAATGTGCATATCACAGGTGCTGTTTGATGCTAATGCAGAACGCCATAGGATGTTTTTGTGTTGGTTAAGGGCAGTCAGGTCTGGAGAGAACCAAGGGCTATATCTGTTCCTGGTTCTAAATTTCTTGAATGGGGCATGTTTATTTAAGATGGTGCTGCAGGGTTGCTTAGTGGTTAGAGTGTTGGACTAGTAACCGCAAGGTTGCAAGTTCAAATCCCAGAGATGACAAGGTACAAATCTGTCATTCTGCCCCTGAACAGGCAGTTAACCCACTGTTCCTATGCCATCATTGAAAATAAAAAAAATTCTTAACTGACTTGCCTAGTAAAATAAAGTAAAATAAATTCAAAAATTTAAATAAGTAAATAAGGTAATAAAAAAATGGTGGGGAAGGCATTTAAAAAAAACCTCTACTGACGGGATGAGTTCCAGCACGAGCTCTGAAGATAGATGGGGGGCAATGAGTTCACATATGGTGTCCAGAGCATAGCTGGTGGTCTATAGCAACGGTGAGAGACTTAATTTTAGAAAAGTTGATTTTTAAAAGTAGAAGTTCAAATTGTTTGGGTACAGACCTGTATAATAGGACAAAAATCTGCAGGTTATCTTTGCAGTAGATTGCAACACCGCCCCCTTTGGCAGTTCTATCTTGTCTGAAAATGTTGTAGTTAGGGATGAAGATTTCAGAATTTTTGGTGCTCTTCTTAAGACAGGATTCAGACACGGCTAGAACATCCGGGTTGGCAGAGTGTTCTAATGTTAACATGCACGAAACCAAGGCTATTACGGTTACAGAAGTCATCAAAAGAGAGCGCCTGGGGAATGGGAGTGGAGCTAGGCACCGCAGGGCCTGGATTCACCTCTACATCACCAGAGGAACAGAGGAGGAGTAGGATAAGGTTACGGCTAAAAGCTATGCGAATTGGTTGTCTAGAACATCCGGAACAGAGAGTTACTCTGGACCCTGATCTCTCTTTTGACGAACATATCAAGACTGTTTCAAGGACAGTTTTTTTCCATCTACGTAACATTGCAAAAATCTGAAACTTTCTGTCCAAAAATGATAGAGAAAAATCAATCCATGCTTTTGTTACTTCTAGGTTAGACTACTGCAATACTCTACTTTCCGGCTACCCGGATAAAGCACTAAATATACTTCAGTTAGTGCTAAATACGGCTGCTAGAATCCTGACTAGAACCAAAAAATTGGCTCATATTACTCCAGTGCTAGCCTCCTTACACTGGCCACCTGTCAAAGCAAGGGCTGATTTCAAGGTTTTACTGATAACCTAAAAAACATTAATGGGCTTGCTCCTACCTATCTCTCTGATTTGTCCTGCCGTACATACCTACACGTACGCTATGGTCACAAGACGCAGGCCTCCTAATTGTCTCTAGAATTTCTAAGCAAACAGTTGGAGGCATGGCTTTCTCCTATAGAGCTCCATTTTTATGGAATGGTCTGCCTACCCATGTGAGAGACGCAAACTCGGTCTCAACCTTTAAGTCTTTACTGAAGACTCATCTCTTCAGTGGGCCATATGATTGAGTGTAGTCTGGCCCAGGAGTGTGAAGGTGAACGGAAAGGCTCTGGAGCAACGAACCGCCCTTGCTGTCTCTGCATGGCCGGTTCCCCTATTTCCACTGGGATTCTCTGCCTCTAACCCTATTACAGGGGCTGAGTCACTGGCTTACGGGTGCTCTTTCATGCCGTCCCTAGGAGGGGTGCGTGGGTGGGTTAAGTCACTGATGTGATCGTCCTGTCTGGGTTGTCGCCCCCCCCCCCGGGTTGTGCCGTGGCGTAGGACTTTGTGGGCTATACTCACCCTTGTCCCAGGATGGTAAGTTGGTGGTTGAAGGTATCCCTCTAGTGGTGTGGGGGCTGTGCTTTGGCAAAGTGGGTGGGGTTATATCCTTCCTGTTTGACCCTGTCTGGGGGTATCATCGGATGGGGCCACAGTGTCTCCTGACCCCTCCTGTCTCAGCCTCCAGTATTTATGCTGCAGTAGTTTATGTGTCGGGGGGCTAGGGTCAGTTTGTTATATCTGGAGTACTTATCCTGTCTTATCCGGTGTCCTGTGTGAATTTAAGTATGCTCTCTCTAATTCTCTTTCTCTCTTACTTTCTCACTCTCGGAGGACCTGAGCCGTAGGACCATTCCTCAGGACTACCTGGCATGATGACTCCTTGCTGTCCCCAGTCCACCTGGCCGTGCTGCTGCTAAAGTTTCAACTGTTTTGCCTGCGGCTATGGAATCCTGACCTGTTCACCGGACGTGCTACTGTCCCAGACCTATTATTTGACAAAGCTGGTCATTTATGAACATTTGAACATCTTGGCCATGTTCTGTTATAATCTCCACCCGGCATAGAAAGAAGAGGACTGGCCACCCCTCATAACCTGGTTCCTCTCTAGGTTTCTTCCTAGGTTTTGGCCTTTCTAGGGAGTTTTTCCTAGCCAACGTGCTTCAACACCTGCATTTCTTGCTGTTTGTGGTTTTAGGCTGGGTTTCTGTACAGCACTTTGAGATATCAGCTGATGTACGAAGGGCTATATAAATACATTTGATTTGATTTGAAAAGGAGGTTTCTGGGGGCGATAAAATAGTTTCAAGGTATAATGTACAGACAAAGGTATGGTAGGATGTGAATACAGTGGAGGTAAACCTAGGTATTGAGGGATGATGAGAGATTTTGT
Organism: Oncorhynchus masou masou; assembly: GCF_036934945.1. Taxonomy (NCBI): domain Eukaryota; kingdom Metazoa; phylum Chordata; class Actinopteri; order Salmoniformes; family Salmonidae; genus Oncorhynchus; species Oncorhynchus masou. The sequence goes on from NC_088242.1 coordinate 9,529,399, forward strand.
CTTTAGAAACATCATTGAAACCAGGTGATGTCATCGCATGTGTGGGTGGTGGAACTGAAAGGTTGGATAAGGTATAGTGAGCAGGACTAGAGGTTCTACAGTGAAATAAGCCAATAAACACTAACCAGAACAGCAATGGACAAGGCATATTGACATTAAAGGAAAGGCATGCTTAGTCGAGTGATCATAAGGGTCTAGTGAGTAGTCAGGTTGGTTGGGGTCACGGCGATTCAGACAGCTAGTCGGGTCATCGGTAGCAAGCTAGCATAGCATGGAAGTCTGTTTTTAGCCACCACGTGCGTTTCCGTCTGTAGATTAGTGGGGTTCTGTGTGGTTGAGGTGATCAATCCAATTGGCAAAATAGATATGGTTTTGTGATCCAAGAAAAATTGTCCGATGGACCTATTCAGATAGCAGCCGATAAGACAGCTAGCGATTAGTGGGCCGCAGATGGGTGTTCAGGTAACGTCGCGACGGAGGGGCTTGTTGGATAACTCCCTCGGGCATATTACGTCGGTAGCCAAGTCGTGAAGGCCCGGTGGGGCTCCGCATCGGCAGTAAAACGGGTTCGGAAAGGTGATTGTAGCCCAAGAGTGGCTGATGGAACTCGTCAACTGGCTAGCTCCGGAATAATTGATGTTTGCTCCGGGATCGACGTAAGCCAATAGTCACACGGATAGCAGCTAGCTAGCTGCGAGATCCAGGTGTAAATGTCAAGAGCTTGCGGTTGAAGTCCGGGGATATGGAGAGAAAAATAGGTCCGGTATGTTCTGGTCTGAGTTGCGTTGTACAGAACCGGCGATAGTTTTTAGAGCTAAAGGATAGCTGATGACCACAATCCGTGGTTAGCTGAATACTAACGTTAGCCAGTAAACTGGCTAGCTTCTGGCTAGCTTCTGGCAAGCTTCTGGCAAGCTTCTGGCTAGCTTCTGGCTAGCTTCTATTGTGGATTTCAGATTTAAGGTAAATAATACTTTAAAAAAAATATTGGTGAGGCGGGTTGCAGGAGAGTGTTTTGAAGTTGAGTTTTTGGAAAACAAAATATATAAAAGATAAGCGAAGAAAGATGTAAATAAATATATATATATATATGTATATATATATATATATACACGGGACAAGACTAGGACAAAGGATGTCTGACTGCTATGCCATCTTGGTAAGGTTTGAGCATAGCCTGAAGGTAGGGAGCGGCAGCTCCTCTTGCTGCTCCTTAGGCAAGTACCATTACTTTAATGGTAGACCTATAGAAGGGCTGAAGAACAGACTGAAGGACAGACTGAAGGACAGACCAGAACCCTACCGATTGGCACAAACCCAGGGAGAGTCATCCTAGAGTGGTATCCTACAAAGCAAGCTATAAATGCTCATGGTTTTCTAATGCTAGCCAGTTTCACATTCCAGAGTGGTATCCTACAAAGCAAGATAGATCTACTCGGGCTTCTCTAAAGCTAGCAAGCTTCACATTCCATAGTGGTATCCTACAAAGCAAGCTATAAATGCTCATGGTTTTCTAATGCTAGCCAGTTTCACATTCCAGAGTTGTATCCTACAAAGCAAGATAGATCTACTCGGGCTTCTCTAAAGCTAGCCAGCTTCACATTCCCATAGTGGTATCCTACGAAGCAAGCTATAAATGCTCATGGTTTTCTAATGCTAGCCAGTTTCACATTCCAGAGTTGTATCCTACAAAGCAAGATAGATCTACTCGGGCTTCTCTAAAGCTAGCCAGCTTCAGTTAGCTTCACATTCCAGCTCAGGCTTCATCCGTACTACGACGGTGGATATTGCTCCTCCGCCAGCTGATAACTCTAGCAGACTTGTATCTGCATGTGCATGTCGCACATGGCTAGTCGAACGCTGAAATCTTTATTGAGACAATGCTGAAACATCAATCCATGGATGAGTCAGTGTCACGTTTCCATTTGTGCCAAAATCAAAATGAAAGAAAAGTTATCTTTCAAAATTCAGCAGTCTGTGGTATGAAATAGGCTTTTAGAAAATCCATCATTATTTTGTTACTAATCGTTAATGCCGTCTTTGGTGTGCTTAACAACCCCCAATAACCTATCGACATAATTATCGACATAACATGACTATTTTTTAACACACAAAAAAAACATTTGATTAATAAAACATTTAATCGGTCGTCTTCAGTCTTTCCTCAATGTTTTTATTTTGTATTTTTTTATACCTTTTATTTAACAAGGCAAGTCAGTTCAGAACACATTCTTACTGCCTTGTTCAGGGGCAGAACGACAGATTTGTACCTTGTCAGCTCGGGGGTTTGAACTTCCGGTTACTAGTCCAAAGCTCTAACCACTAGGGGATGACGAGACATTCTTTGCAAGAGTGGGAGGGAATCTGACTTTATTGGTCCTCAACTCGTGGCTCAGACACTTTATTTAGGATTAAGGATTTGTTGCCATAGAAACCTACCTGGCTAAAAGGTGAGCCGCTGTCGTGGTGCTGGTTATCAGAGTTGAACTCAGAGTTGAGCTAAGTTACCTCGCTAACTTCTCACACCTGATTCGTATTATAGGGCTTGTGTGTGTGTGGGTGTGTGTGTGTGTGTGTAAATATTTATGTTCTTGGTCATGGTTCCATATATGATGTTCTGATCATCCATCCCATAATTAATCATAGCAACCTCACCCCATGTGTCATGCTCGACACATTTGATCTATACCTCAGGCTACAGGAACAGAAATAATTCAACCAGGAACTCAACACATTTTCCATCATTTGACTGACAAGCGGTTTCATGGATGTGATGTATGGATGGATGTGATGTATGGATGTGATGTATGGATGTGATGTGATGTATGGATGTGATGTGATGTATGGATGTGATGTGATGTGATGTGATGTATGGATGTGATGTGATGTATGGATGTGATGTGATGTATGGATGTGATGTGATGTATGGATGTGATGTATGGATGTGATGTATGGACGTGATGTATGGATGTGATGTGATGTATGGATGTGATGGGATGGATGCGATGTATGGATGTGATGTATGGATGGATGTGATGTATGGATGTGATGTGATGTATGGATGTGATGTATGGATGTGATGTATGGTTGGATGTATGGATGTGATGTATGGATGTGATGTGATGTATGGATGTGATGTGATGTATGGATGTGATGTGATGTATGGATGTGATGTGATGTATGGATGTGATGTGATGTATGGATGTGATGTGATGTATGGATGTGATGGATGGATGTGCTGTATGGATGTGATGTATGGATGTGATTTACGGATGTGATGTGATGTATGGATGTGATGGATGGATGTGATGGATGTGATGGATGGATGTGATGGATGGATGTGATGGATGGATGTGATGTATGGATGGATGTGATGTATGGATGGATGTGATGTATGGATGTGATGTATGGATGTGATGGATGGATGTGATGGATGGATGTGATGGATGGATGTGATGTATGGATGTGATGTATGGATGGGTGTGATGGATGGTTGTGATGTGATGTATGGATGTGATGTGTGGATGTGATTTACGGATGTGATGTGATGTATGGATGTGATGTATGGATGTGATGGATGGATGTGATGGATGGATGTGATGTATGGATGGATGTGATGGATGGATGTGATGTGATGTATGGATGTGATGTGATGTATGGATGTGATGGATGGTTGTGATGGATGGATGTGATGTATGAATGTGATGTATGGATGGATGTGATGTATGGATGGATGTGATGTATGGGTGTGATGTGATGTATGGATGTGATGTGTGGATGTGATTTACGGATGTGATGTGATGTATGGTTGGATGTGATGTATAGATGGATGTGATGTATGGATGGATGTGATGTATGGATGTGATGTATGGATGTGATGTATGGATGTGATGTATGGATGTGATGTATGGATGTGATGGATGTGATGTATGGATGTGATGGATGGATGTGATGGATGAATGTGATGTATGGATGTGATGGATGGATGTGATGTGATGTGTGGATGTGATGTGATGGATGGATGTGATGTGATGTATGGATGTGATGTGATGTATGGATGTGATGTGATGTATGGATGTGATGGATGGATGTGATGGATGGATGTGATTTACGGATATGATGTGATGTATGGTTGGATGTGATGTATAGATGGATGTGATGGATGGATGTGATGTATGGATGTGCTGTATGAATGTGATGGATGGATGTGATGGATGGATGTGATGGATGGATGTGATGGATGGATGTGATGGATGGATGTGATGGATGGATGTGATGGATGGATGTGATGGATGGATGTGATGTATGTATGTGATGGATGGATGTGATGGATGGATGTGATGTATGGATGTGGTGTATGGATGTGATGGATGGATGTGATGGATGGATGTGATGTATGGATGTGATGTATGGATGTGATGGATGGATGTGATGGATGGATGTGATGGATGGATGTGATGTGATTGATGTGATGGATGTGATGGATGGATGTGATGGATTGATGTGATGTATGGATGTGATGTGATGTGTGGATGTGATGTGTGGATGTGATGTGATGGATGGATGTGATGTATGGATGTGATGGATGGATGTGATGTGATGTATGGATGTGATGTGATGTATGGATGTGATGTGATGTATGGATGTGATGGATGGATGTGATGGATGGATGTGATTTACGGATATGATGTGATGTATGGTTGGATGTGATGTATAGATGGATGTGATGGATGGATGTGATGTGATGTATGGATGTGCTGTATGAATGTGATGGATGGATGTGATGGATGGATGTGATGGATGGATGTGATGTATGTATGTGATGGATGGATGTGATGGATGGATGTGATGTATGGATGTGATGGATGGATGTGATGGATGGATGTGATGGAAGGATGTGATGTATGGATGTGATGGATGGATGTGATGGATGGATGTGATGTATGGATGTGATGGATGGATGTGATGGATGGATGTGATTGATGTTTGTGATGGATGGATGTGTTAACCGTAGTCATTCATAAACATTGTTGTGTATAAAAATGAAGGCATCACTGAAATATAAATTAATAAGAGGGTTGTGTGATTGATCAGGATCAGGGACTGATGAGAATAAGGATGAGGGGGGGGGGCTATTTGTTTAAATCCAGTTGATGTTTTTGATTCATGTGAAATGTGACAAATGAGGATGCCTGCTGATGGAGGCTTGATGAGAATTAATGTTTTCTGATGAAGAGGGAGACTAATATTAAAGCTGCGTGTGTGTGTGTGTGTGTGTGTGTGTGTGTGTGTGTGTGTGTGTGTGTGTGTGTGTGTGTGTGTGTGTGTGTGTGTGTGTGTGTGTGTGTGTGTGTGTGTGTGTGTAAATTGGCTCCTATTCCTCCTCTTTGACAGGTGAAGTGGTGAAACACAAACTCCAATCGACCACCAGAGAGATTTTGAGGGAGAGGCCAGAGTGAAGGGCAGGAGAGGGCGATGAAAACAGAGGCGGAAAGAAACAGTAAACAGGAGCAACTTTGGCTGGAGGTCCCTTTGGCAGGAGGTCAATTTGGCAGGAGGTCATTTTGGCGGGAGGTCAACTTGGCAGGAGGTCACAGCCCTGCAGGCTAACTGGTGTTCTCACTCCCCTCTTCTGGACACCCTTGAGATGAGGTGTGTGTGTGTGTGTTTGTGCGTGCGTGGGTGCGCAAGTACGTGTGTGTGTGTGTGTGAGAGAGCGCGAGGGAGAGAGCATACATTCACGCTGTACTCAGCCGTAATGTATGTAGTGTTGAACAGAGAAGAACTAGAAAGAAAGTGAGGCTGACTTGTTGTTCCGTGTTGCCTGTCCCTCCTTATCCCAGAGTGCAGCCCAAATGGCACCCTGTTCCCCTCTATAGTGCACTGCTTTTGACCTGGGCCCATAGGGAATTTAGGACGTTCACCCACCCTAGTGTAATTTAGCTCTCCCTCCCTCCACTTCACCCACGGTTACCTTGGTCCAGCCTGACTATCACTAACCATTTACATTGTCAGGCCATGCCAACACTTTAACAACTCTTTCTTTTTCTTTGTTTTATTTCCTCCCCTTCTCTTTTCTTCTCTCTTCTTTTATTTCCGTCCCTTTCTCTCTTCTTCTCTCCATATATTTCCTCCCCTTCTCTCTTCTCTTCATTTATTTCCTTCCTTTTCTCTCCTCTTCTCTTCTTTTATTTCCTTCTCTCTTCTTCTCTCTTCTTTTATTTCCTTCCCCTTCTCTCTTCTTCTGTCTTCTTTTATTTCCTTCTCTCTTCTCTCTTCTACTCTCTTCTTTTATTTCCTTCTCTCTTCTCTCTTCTTCTCTCCTTTTATTTCCTTCTCTCTTCTTTCTTCTTTTAATTCCTTCCCCTTCTCTCTCCTTTTAATTCCTTCCCCTTCTCTCTTCTTCTCTCCTTTTAATTCCTCCCCCTTCTCTCTTCTTCTCTCCTTTTATTTCCTTCCCCTTCTCTCCTTTTAATTCCTTCCCCTTCTCTCTTCTTCTCTCCTTTTAATTCCTTCCCCTTCTCTCTTCTTCTCTCCTTTTATTTCCTTCCCCTTCTCTCTCCTTTTATTTCCTTCCCTTTCTCTCCTCTTCCCTCTTCTTTTATTTCCTCCCCTTCTCACTTCTTCTCTCTTTTGTACTTTGAGATCGTAAAATGTTCTTCTTATTCTCTGCAGTCCTTGAGCTTGTCATTGGCTTTTCCATTAAAAAAGGAGTTGTGATATAGTTTGGGTGCAGAGAGAGGGGTCGCGCCAGGGGAAGGCCGCGTAGTTTGTCTGTCTGTTTGTTTGTTTGTGTGTTGGCGTGTCTGGGGTCTTACCAAGCGCAGGGGACAAAGAAAGCTGTGATTTGTCTTTATTAGAATAGATGTGTGTGTGGGGTTGGGGGGCCTCTGTAGATTGAGTTGTGTTGTTAGTGGTTACAAGTCTGTGTGCTCTTCTGGACACCCTTGAGATGAGGTGTGTGTGTGTGTGTGTGTGGTAGGTTGGCTGAAGTGTTCTACAAGTTCTTAACAAACTGCTTCATATCTGGGTGAAAAACAACTGCGGTCTCATTTACCAATCATGTGTAGAGGCACAAATCCGTGTTTAAACCGTGCGTGGGATCTTTTCCATGCAACGTGTGAGATTTAGCCATATGAATGCTTGCTTGAGAGTGTGTGCAAATTTGCACATGGCCATGGGTGGCACAGTTTCAAGCGGTGGAATAAGAGAACTGCTTGCCAAGCATAGATGTTGTTTTTTTTTTATATAACCAGGCAAGTCAGTTAAGAACAATTTCTTAGTTACAATGACGGCCTAGGAACAGTGGGTTAACTGCCTGTTCAGGGGCAGTACTGCAGATTTTTACCTTGTCAGCTCAGGGATTCGATCGAGCAACCTTTCGGTTACTAGTCCAACGCTCTAACCACTAGGCTACCTGCCTCCCCATGGAGAAAATATATCCTTTAAAATGTGTGAAATTGTGAGAGTAATAATTTAATACTTTTTTTGTTTTACTTACTTGTATTTCCATTGTGAATTCCTGCAGCATATCTCCACAGGCTGGATCATACACTGTAATTTGACCACATCCAGTTTTTGCTAACGTACAATTTTGAAATGTAAACTTTCTTAGGGTAGGGTTAAGTTTAGGCATGAACTCTGATTGGTTAAGGTAAGGGTTAAGGTTAGGCATGAACTCTGAATGGTTAAGGTAAGGGTTAAGGTTAGGCATGAACTCTGATTGGTTAAGGTAAGGGTTAAGGTTAGGCATGAACTCTGATTGGTTAAGGTAAGGGTTAAGGTTAGGCATTAACTCTGAATGGTTAAGGTTAGGGTTAAGGTTAGGCATTAACTCTGATTGGTTAAGGTAAGGGTTAAGGTTAGGCATGAACTCTGAATGGTTAATGTAAGGGTTAAGGTTAGGCATGAACTCTGATTGGTTAAGGTAAGGGTTAAGGTTAGGCATGAACTCTGAATGGTTAAGGTAAGGGTTAAGGTTAGGCATGAACTCTGATTGGTTAAGGTAAGGGTTAAGGTTAGGCATGAACTCTGATTGGTTAAGGTAAGGGTTAAGGTTAGGCATTAACTCTGAATGGTTAAGGTAAGGGTTAAGGTTAGGCATGAACTCTGAATGGTTAAGGTAAGGGTTAAGGTTAGGCATGAACTCTGATTGGTTAAGGTAAGGGTTAAGGTTAGGCATTAACTCTGAATGGTTAAGGTTAGGGTTAAGGTTAGGCATTAACTCTGATTGGTTAAGGTAAGGGTTAAGGTTAGGCATGAACTCTGAATGGTTAAGGTAAGGGTTAAGGTTAGGCATTAACTCTGAATGGTTAAGGTTAGGGTTAAGGTTAGGCATGAACTCTGATTGGTTAAGGTAAGGGTTAAGGTTAGGCATGAACTCTGAATGGTTAATGTAAGGGTTAAGGTTAGGCATGAACTCTGAATGGTTAAGGTGTTAGCCATGAACTCTGAATGGTTAAGGTTAGGGTTAAGGTTAGGCATTAACTCTGAATGGTTAAGGGGTTAGCCATGAACTCTGAATGGTTAAGGTTAGGGTTAAGGTTAGCCATGAACTCTGAATGGTTAATGTAAGGGTTAAGGTTAGGCATTAACTCTGAATGGTTAAGGTTAGGGTTAAGGTTAGGCATGAACTCTGATTGGTTAAGGTAAGGGTTAAGGTTAGGCATGAACTCTGAATGGTTAATGTAAGGGTTAAGGTTAGGCATTAACTCTGAATGGTTAAGGTTAGGGTTAAGGTTAGGCATGAACTCTGATTGGTTAAGGTAAGGGTTAAGGTTAGGCATGAACTCTGAATGGTTAATGTAAGGGTTAAGGTTAGGCATTAACTCTGAATGGTTAAGGTGTTAGCCATGAACTCTGAATGGTTAAGGTTAGGGTTAAGGTTAGCCATGAACTCTGAATGGTTAAGGTGTTAGCCATGAACTCTGAATGGTTAAGGTTAGGGTTAAGGTTAGGCATGAACTCTGATTGGTTAAGGTAAGGGTTAAGGTTAGGCATGAACTCTGAATGGTTAATGTAAGGGTTAAGGTTAGGCATGAACTCTGAATGGTTAAGGTGTTAGCCATGAACTCTGAATGGTTAAGGTTAGGGTTAAGGTTAGGCATTAACTCTGAATGGTTAAGGGGTTAGCCATGAACTCTGAATGGTTAAGGTTAGGGTTAAGGTTAGCCATGAACTCTGAATGGTTAAGGTGTTAGCCATGAACTCTGAATGGTTAAGGTTAGGGTTAAGGTTAGGCATGAACTCTGATTGGTTAAGGTTAGGGTTAGGGTTTGGGATAGGCTTAAAACAAAAATCTCTAAAACAACTTTTTATCACTGGATTCAGCGTTTGGAATCAGACGCAGATGCTTACGCACATCCATTAACCCACAACGCAAAACCAACACCTACTTGAACGTGACATCGCTCCCTGTTGCCCCTAGTGGCCAGTTTCCATGTCATCTCCCGACGTCCTCATGCATGGATGGACGTCGAAAATAATTTATACTCATCGATGGTCATCTCCTACAGGTGCACTTGTGATTTTCGTAGAATTGTTTGATGGATCTCACCTTTTCAATGGGTAGCAACATCTAGATTCCCTTTGTAAGTAGTGTTTTAGAATAGTTTCTACGCAATATTGATAAATGAGGCCCCTGGCTTCCAATTCCAACTGGCTAACATGGGATTAGTACACAGCAGGACAACTGTGACAAGAAATGTGTGTGTGTGTGTGTGTTGTTTCATCCTACTCGTTAGTTATGCAGATTTGGCATAAGCGCAGTGCGCTTGGCTCGTCAGAATTGGGTTTTAATTGTGTGCCACCTTCCAGGTTTATTAGTTGTTATGGAAACAGCAGCTGAGGCTTAAGTGAGCAGTTCTATCCTCCTACCTATACACACACACACACACACACACACATTCAGGGGTCTAATTAACACCTTGGTTGATGATTTGCCAGAAAATCTCCAGTGTATTGTATTGTCTTTAATAGGTTTTGGTAGGCTGTTGGCTGTTTGCCAGGCTGTTTCTGCATCTGCCAATGTGTCTTTGTCTTGCCAAGGCAGTGATGTATTCTTAAATGCAAAACAAGGATCTCTGTTGCATCTTTAAGTTCTCTTCTATTAATACGACTGAACACCAGAGTTCTACAGTAGAGTTTCACAAGACTGGATTGTGTTAAACTAGGCATATACTAACACAACAATAAACAATCTGCACATCGTGGAAGCATTCACATCAGGCAAATTGTCCTGCATAATCTTGTCATGCTGAATTCTGAGACCGGTGTGCTCACATTGCGACTTGTCTGGACACCTCCCCGTCCTGACCCCTGTCTGTCCTGACCCCTGCCTGTCCTGACCCCTCCCTGTTCTGACCCCCCCTGTCCTGACCCCTGCCTGTCCTGACCCCTCCCTGTCCTGACCCCTGCCTGTCTAGGCCCCTCCCTGTCTAGGCCTCTCACTGTCCTGACCCCTGCCTGTCTAGGCCCCTCCCTGTCTAGGCCTCTCACTGTCCTGACCCCTCCCTGTCTAGGCTGTGATCCCCAAAATTTGTTGTGGATCCAAAATCGTGGCAAAATCGCAGTTTAAAATCGTGTAATGTATTACACATCTTTTGGCCTTTCTCTAAGTCCCCTCCCCTCCCCTCTCCTGCCCTGCCCTGCCCTGCCCTGCCCTGCCCTGCCCTGCCCTGCCCTGCCCTGCCTTCCCCTCCCCTCTCCTGCCCTGCCCTGCCCTGCCTTCCCCTCCCCTCCCCTCCCCTCCCCTCCCTCTCCTTCCCTGCCCTGCCCTGCCCTGCCCTGCCTTCCCCTCCCCCTCTCCTTCCCTGCCCTCCCCTTCCCTGCACTGCCCTGCCCTGCCTTCCCCTCCCCTCTCCTTCCCTGCCCTCCCCTTCCCTGCACTGCCCTGCCCTGCCTTCCCCTCCCCTCTCCTTCCCTGCCCTCCCCTTCCCTGCACTGCCCTGCCCTGCCTTCCCCTCCCCTCTCCTTCCCTGCCCTGCCCTCTCTTTCCCTGCCCTGCCCTGCCTTCCCCTCCCCTCCCCTCTCCTTCCCTGCCCTTCCCTTCCCTGCCCTGCCCTTCCCTTCCTTCCCTGCCCTCCCTCCCCTCCCCTCCCCTCCCCCTCCCCTCCCCTCCCCTCCCTCCCTCCCCTCCCCTCCCCTCCCCCCCCCCCCTCCCCTCTCCTTCCCTGCCCCCCCTCCCCTGCCCTCCCCTCCCCTTCTCCCCTTCTCCTCAGAGTGCTGCCAGAGGTCCGTGCGGAGGCTAGAAGCCGCTCCCCTGTCCCGGCCACTCCAGCGTTATTGATAAACGTTTATTGTGCGGCGGGCTACTGT